>NC_133339.1:30604653-30619653 GCF_030506205.2 Paramisgurnus dabryanus
AGCTCTATTCAAATCAGAAAGCAGAAAGAGGGTTGAGATGGGGACCTGCTCACACAGAGACTGCATAGTCATGCTGTTTGTAATATAAATTGCTTGTGGTTTTGGAATGGTTTTCAGCCTCACCCATTCGAAGGACGCGTAACTGTTCTGCTCTTATCTTAGTATCCACATTAAACGTGTCACATTCATTACAACATTGCCAGCTGTTGCACAATGCTGATATGGTGGGGTGAAAAGCCAGCAGAACAGAGATCTGCTGTGTGTTTTATCATACTGTTTATTGGAGCTTGTAGGTACAGTTTATGGACAGTAAAATTTATATTTCACATTGAATGAATGCGTGATACTTCTTGTTGCATTTGTGCGTTTGACAGTGAAGCGTGGAGAGCAAGGTGTCCCAGAACAATGGAGACAAAATAATCGTTTTTCTTTCATATTTTAAAATGTCATGCAAGATTATTTACTGAATGTGAGAGAATAAAGATTTTCCTTTATATGTGCCTCCATCTCGTTTTCACTTTTTCAATTATTCACAGCTTTTAGACTGTCAGTCATGGTTGAGATGCTGCTGCATAGACTTCAATTTAAACCTATATGCTTTAATGCAATTTTAGCGATATTGTCTTTCATGCTTGACTGGCGCTATAGTGAATCAGCTGACCATGCAGTCTTTTCTCTGTCACGCTATCTTAAGAATCCTCACTCACTGTGTGCTGTATAGAGGAATGGCAAAGTGAATTGGGTTATGGGGTGTTACTTTGTTCATTAATTCACAGGAAGAGATCATTGCTCAGCATCCCATCACATAGATAAATCAAACTCTGTTCTGTTTTACACAATTAATTTCATAAACCTATTGGCTAGAGTTATCCAATGGCTGTCGGTGAGTCATGTTATTTAAAAAAAAAAACATACATTTATTGTTGGCTTAATATTATTTATTTTTTATTATAATTAGTTAATTTGCTTTATAAATCTGAATAGTACACTGTAAAAATTAGCTTATTATGCTGCTGGTTGCCAGTTACTTACTGTAGAAGATAAAGACTGAAAATGTTTCCAGTAAGTAACATAAATGTAAAATAGTAAGCTACTGGCAACCAGCTGGCAAAATACTATCATTTCTATAGAAATCTTTTACAGTGTAGAGTTTTAAACGCATTAGTGCACTTAAAAAAAAGTTATTTTCAGCCTGGTTCTGGGTCAAATCGGATGCAACCAGTTGGGTTTTAATTTAACCTATGCTGAGTTGTTTTAACCCAAAATGTTGGATTGTTTTTATATCAAATTTTCTGGGTTATTTTAATCCAAATGCTGAAAATAAGTTTTTTTTACCAGATATTGTTTGTTTCTTTGTCTCCTTACATTTATTTTTCATCTTTCAATGGTATTTTGTATTTTACTTGTTTTTAGTGTCTTGTTAGACATTCACCACCCATTCAGATTCAATTTATATTTGCATTTTTGAGTAAATTATACCAAAACATTTATATTTCATGTACGCAATCTAAAAGAATAAAGTGAAAATTTGCAAAATGTTATAAAACTCTTCATTGTTCTGGCTTTCATTTCTGGTTTTAGAAGATGCTTTCTCACCAACCCAGCTTACAATGAAGTGCACAAATCTGATCAGATTTGCCTGCGATCTGGCTGATTGAATAAAACATTCCCTGCTTTTCCGTGGGCTTCCCACTAGCAGGAAAATGAAGATTGAAGTAGAACATGTGGGGATTATGCAGAAGAGGACCAGAGAGCGGATCAGAGACAAGGGGAGGTCTCTGTCATAATAACCATATAAAATCCTTTTCCAGCTGATCCCATAAAAGCACATATCAAAGTCATCACTGCAGGGCAAAGCAGAGGCACATGAAAGTGTTCGACTCAGAAATCTCTTCTGAAGAAGTGCGTGTGTTTGGAAGCTATCTACAATTCAGCTTTACACCAATATAATTTTAATTTGCCCATGAGGAAATGGTTTGAAAACATTATGTGCAAAGAAGTGAAAATGGTTACATAATCACCTGTTTTCTTAACAGCGAGAGGCTAGTCCAAAATGAAATCACATAAATTGCATGTTCTCATTGATTTTATTTCACTGTGGGATGTGACATGCACAAAGATGTTAGAAATAACTACCATGCCTATCAGAAAAAAACAATTACAGATACATTTGTACTTGTACTGAAGTATTGTATCTGTATTGAATTCAACACCAAATCAAGGACAACCTTTCAAAACAATTTCTTTCTTAACTGAAAGTCGAACTCTTGAAGATGACTGAAAAGGAAAAATCTAATTCCCCAACTTGTGTGCGCTGTATAATAGCGTGTCCTTAAAATGCTTGTTCTTTCTGCTACGTTAAACATGCAGTGCATTTGAGGGCAGTTTTTTTCCTAACATAAACTATTCATTGTGCCTCATATTCTTATTTGTTAATGCTCATGTCTATAGAAGCATGACTTTATTTCTTAATAATCACATTTTACAGGTCCTTTTAACATTGCAAATGCTGCAAAAAGGCCAAATTTATGGTTTAAACCCTGGTGTAGATCAGGCTGGGGGATATGCCAACAAATATCTGTTTTTTGACAGTAGTCAGTATATGATTTGGACAGAACATACAAAATATTTGGTGCAACCTCCTACTTTTTATTATTTGAAAACATGTAAATGCAGCTTGAGGTGATGAAAGAGATTTGTTGTTAGTTGAAAGGTGTTATTTTGTTTAGTATTTGTTTTCTGACAACCAGACCAGATACAGATACAAGATACAGATTGGGGACTAAGTCATCATCCACTCCCATGTCTCTTTCCACACTTAATGTTTGGCTATGTTCGTAAAATGTATAGTTGTTTCTTCAAGTACACTCATTTTGAATATTTATTATTCATTACATCACCCAGCCCTACTGTAGGTGTGGTTTAAAAGAATGAGACATTCATGCTTCATGAGTAATGATTCACCATGCAAGAATACCTAATCTGTGCAAGTCCTGTCTCGCATGCTTAACAATCTTAACTCTTAGTCTTTAATTACACAAGGTTTGCGTGTGATTTTTACTAAAGAACAGTTAATATTTACACTAGAACATTTCTACACATCTGGACAAATTATATTATAAATAATAAACCAGATTCAAACTCTTCATTCCTAAACTATTATATAGTTCATGCCAGCTATTTGATAACTAGTTACTTGCAAACACACAGTAAGGCATCACAACAGCATATAGTTAAAGGAATATACACACTTATTCATATAAGTATGTGCACTCTCAAAAATCAATGGTACAAGAAGGTACAAAAGTGGTCACTACTAGAGCGGTACCTTTTCCAAAAGTACACTTTGTACCTTAAAAGTGCATATTGGTACCTCAAAGGTACACATTTGTACCTTAGAGGTACTGGTATGTACTTAAATAGTACATAAGACCTTTTAAAAAGTATACCGTCACAGTGACAGCTTCGTACCTTTATTTCTAAGAGTGTATATTGTACAAATAAGACGCCTACAGTGGTTTTCAATCTGGGGGCCGGGACCTCCAGGGGCGCCGCGAGATGGTGCCAGGGGGGGCCCAGTTTTATGACATTTTATGAAATACATTAATTTATCATGAATTCTGTGTAATTTAACCTAAAAAAATAAGGCTACTAACCAAAAGCTCTACTTTTTTGTATAATTTAATGTTTTTTTTATTATTAAAATGTTGAGTTTTAGAACAGTTTTTAGTCACAAATTTTCTTTGGGGGGCCGCAAAGGAATCCACCGTACACAAGGGGGGCCGCACGCTGAAAAAGTTTGGGAACCACTGCCCTAACCTATACCTAAACTTATGTACCACATACTGTATATGTATGAGGCAGATTATAAACACATCTGTTGTGTGATATCAAGAGGAAGAGAAAATGATAGTGTCCCCAGAAATACTTTTAGGGGCGGGGTATGCATGTTTGAGCTGCCTTAATTTAAAAAACCTCTTGCCCTGACATATAAGTGCCAATGTTTGTCTCAAGATGCACAGCAGTATTGTTTTTTGTAAGGTATGTTTGTAAAAACTACTTAAATGTCCTAATACAACTAAGGCCTAGTCCTGGATTAATCTAAAGCCTGTCTGAAAAACTGCCCTTAGTTTTAATACTGTCAGATAAAAGAGATAAGCCAACTATGAGACAGGGTGTTTAGGTTACTATTCCATTTCCTGCACATTGATCTGCTATTTATACAGATGTTAGTTTACACACACACAAAAAATGGCATAAAAAGGCACATAAAGCTAGTTAAATAATAAAACAAATGCAAATAAATGAACACACTGAACATTTAGAGCATTTCACATAGTATCATTATACTATGTTGCCACCATCTGGATAAAACATTAATTACATTTACAGTAATGTTTATATGATATTGACATAACAAATATTAATAAATAAAACAAACGTTTAAGCTACATAAGACTAGAGATCACTGTTGTGGTGGCTACACAAGCACAGCACTTGAAAGTGTCCACCACCACATCAAATAACAACACGCAACACTGGTCAGAATGTCTATGTTCTTGTTGTTTTTTTATTATTGCAGTAACACAATTTTGCATCTGGTCGCACATCTCCAAACGTCATAACAGATCATAGAGACCTGGACATCGAACACAGAAACCATTCAAAAAACAAGTGAATTAGTGGGCAGCCAGAAATCAATACCGAAAGCAACACTTTTATAAATAATAAATTCAGAAACAATATCTACACACACTATACACAGACAATACACTCACACAATTGAGATGACTCTTTTAGATGCACGCACTCGCACACATGCACACACACACACACACACACACACACACACACACACACACACACACACACACACACACACACACACACACACACACACACACACACACACACACACACATTCAGATTATCAATCCACTTGAACTGATCTCCAATATTAAATTCAATGATCTTCTCAATAAGCTTGAATCTTGAACACTGGTGTTTAAATAAAAATACATACAGTTGAGATAGTTTACATCCATATATTATATATATATACTGTATGTATTACAAGCTCTGACACCATAACCAGAATCTAAATTCAAATGAAAACAAATGAATTGTATGTTGTATATTAAACTATATACAAAATCATAAATATAACACTGTGATCTATATATTGTTTTCTTGTGTGTTACCACAATAAAATCACAAAGGCATGTTTCTGCGTATGCACACTACAGACAGCACAGCTTACGTTCACTGTATACACACTAACAGCATTCTTAAATCCTACTTACAGATTTCACACGTTGCAGGATATAGACCATCTATACTGTTTATATGTTCTGCATATAGCCACATATGTACATCTTTTTTTAGATTTTTTTACATATTCATGGCTTTTAATTTCAACATATTCATGTAAATAAACAGCTTACAGAAATATTACACAAAGCACAAGACAATATTTGATATCGTGGTTGGATATGAACGGAGACCGCAGGATGGTTCAGCGATCTC
This sequence comes from Paramisgurnus dabryanus, assembly GCF_030506205.2. NCBI lineage: Eukaryota > Metazoa > Chordata > Actinopteri > Cypriniformes > Cobitidae > Paramisgurnus > Paramisgurnus dabryanus. The sequence goes on from NC_133339.1 coordinate 30,610,180, forward strand.
GGTCGGGTTATCAATATTGTGAGGGGCGGGGTTTTCTCGTAGTTGCCGAGGGAACATGCAGAGGGCGAATACCTCTAGAAGTCTTCTGTCTTGTGTTACTCGTAGAAACCACGGTCCCTGTAGAGAGACAGGTGGAGGGTGAGACGGTGCCGGGTATGTGCACTGAGATGGTGTAAGTGTGTGCGATTTTGCTTTGTGTTCTCTAACCCTTGATGTTTGATGTATGGAGAGAGTCCAAATTTACAGACAAACTCTGGCACACAGTGACTTTGATGGTTGCCATCTGAAAGTAAATAATTACCTTTGGCTGTTTATCTAAGATAGATGCTGCATGCACATTTCCACTGTCATTGTGCACGCCTGGTGCAAGTTTCGTATCTTTTATTTAAATGCACTTGCTCTAACACTCATATTGGAGTATTTAAATATTCAGTTTTAATCAGAATTTTTTTTAGGATTGAATCACTGGTACACGTTATCTGCAATGATTTGTGGGATTTTACCCTGGCATCTAAACTAGTCACTAACTTACAATTTATGGTGAATGATTTTGACTGTAATAATTATTTGATTTACATGAAATGCATGCGTGGGAACCATATGACCAGAAATTTTAACTGCAGTGTTTGACATATCCAGTAAACACATTCAGTCATCTCACAAACTAATATTTAAAGCACATACACTGCAAAAAAAATGACTTTCTTATGAAGTATTTTGTCTGGTTTTCAGTAAAAATATCTAAAAATTCTTAAATTAAGATGTATTTTCTTAATGAGCAAAATGACCCAAGAAAATAAGTCTAGTTTTTAGACAAAAATATAAACTTTGAGTAAATTAGTGCTTAAAACAAGCAAAAAAGATCTGCCAGTGAAATAAGAAAAGGTTCTTGAAATAAGATTACTTTTTTCATACACAAAATTTTTCTTAAACCATTAGCATTTTTTTGTTGTTGCTTGTTTTAAGCACAAATTTGCTTAAATTTAAATATTTATTTTTTTTGTCTAAAAACTAGACTTATTTTCTAAGGTCATTTTGCTCATCAAGAAAAAGCATCTTAATTTAAGAAATGTTAGATATTTTTCCTTAAAAAAACAAAACAAAAAAAACTGCAAAAAATTATTTTCAAGAAAAAATGTTCTTAGTATTTTGTTTTCAGTAAAAATATCTAAAAATTCTTAAATAAAGATGCTTTTTCTTGATGAGCGAAACAACCCAAGAAAATAAGTCTAGTTTTTAGACAAAAATATACACTTTAAGTAAATTAGTGCTTAAAACAAACAAAAAAAATCTGCCAGTGGAATAAGAACAATTTTCTTAATCCATTAGCAGTTTTTTGTGCTTGTTTTAAATTATATATATATATTTGTCTAAAAACTAGACTTATTTTCTTATGTCATTTTGCTCATCAAGAAAAGATATCTTAATTTAAGACATGTTCGATATTTTTACTGAAAACAAGACAAAAATACTGCTAAAAATTATTTTCAAGACAAAATGTTCTTGTTTTCAGTAAAAATATAAAAAAATCTTAAATTAAGATGCTTTTTCTTGATGAGCAAAACAACCCAAGAAAAATCTGCCAATGTGGTAAGCAAAAAAATCTTGAAAATTTTTATTAAAACATTAAATTCAAGAAAATTTGTTTAGCTTGTTTTATGCACAAAATCACTTAAATTTGATATTTTTGGTCTAAAAACTGGACTTATTTTCTTGGGTCATTTTGCTCATCAAGAAAAATCATCTTAAGTAAAGAATTTTTTAAAATTTTTACTGAACACAAGACAAAAATACTAATAATTTTTTTTCTTGAAAATCCTTTTTTTGCAGTGAACTAATACATGAATAACAGAGATCAGGTTCTGGCTAGTATGGAGTTTCTACAGGACACTAGTTTACAGGGTCTGTCTCTCTTTAGGATATGGGAACTCCAAAGCCTATTCTGGCATACTCCAAATACTGAACACTCCTCTATCATATGACACCCTTACCATCAAACTTCATGGGTCGAGCCCATGCTGACGTTAAATTCGGATGTGATTGCTTTCATCCAACCTGTCAATTAACAAATTAAAATACAAGCAAGCTTAATGCCAATGCACGGCAGATTTCTTTCTAGCCTCCAGAGACGCTGGATTTTGTTTTTCACAAACATGATGGTGAGTACTCACGCTCCCTCTTCTTTCAGCAGAGACAGGAACTTGCTTACTCTGTATGCTTGATCCATCTAGAGAGAGGAGAGTAAACAGCAGCTTCTATAAATAAACGCTTTCATGGCTGGGTTCTCTATGCAGCTCTGTCACAAGATATAGTGAGTATGTAACATGTTTTTTATCTGTGCAGGACATCGCATAAAGCGACTATTCACAACATATAAAAAATGAATGAATTATTTAGATGCCCTTTTAAAGGTGCATATTAGAAAGGCTCTCAGGCTCATTAAATTGCTGATCCACACCTCCCCGCATTAAGAGATTACTGCAGCTGCATTTAAAGATGAAAAGTATTGATGGATATTCTCGGTATGCAAATCACATAGGGGCAGTTTCCCGGACAGGGATTAGACTAGTCCTAGACTAAAACTGTAAACAACTTACACTGACATATCTTAAAATACATCAGTACTCTTTGTTTTTCTTCAAAATGCACACAAGTAATGTTTTTATTAAGGCATGTTTGTTAAAACTAGTTATATTTTCTAATTAAACTAGAGCCTAGTCCTGATTTAAGATAATCCCTGTCGGGGAAACCACCCCCTTATGTTTACAAGTTGCTAGTAGTCAGTGATGCGCATTTGTTTCTATGGAAAATGTTCTGGCAGGGGTAAAAATAGAGAACTGAATAACAACATGAACATTACACACTGATCTTTAAACAATTTTGTATACATGTATAAGAGAAAGTTCATCACTGATTTATTTACACCGCAAGACCATTTAGGTAATGTAAAAGAAAGCTGAAATAAAATACAGTATAAAATATATCATGATATGATATGAGCTTATTAAAGGTATAGTTCACCCCAAAATGATCATTTTATCATAAATCACCCCTATGTCATTCTAAACCACCAAGTGCTCCGATTGTTTTCAGAACACATTTTTAGATATTTTTGGCATCTGTCTGTCCCATTGACTTCAGTTAGTTTCACAATCCGTTTCCCAGAAAAGAATGAAAGACATCGCTAAAAAGGTCCATGTGCCATCAGACGTTCAATAATAATATTATGAAGTGACGAAAACACTTTTGTGAACAAAGAAAACAAAACGAACGATTTTATTCTACAATTTGTTCTCCTCCTGCGCGTTCATGAGCAGATTGTGGCGCATGCTGCTGACGTCACCAACCGACGTAGTTGCCAGTACAGACACAGAATACACTGGCAAGTAATTTGCCCATTTATATGGGCTTTTTAACTATTGTTTACAATGTTTTCATAATGGCTTAAAGGGACATATCATGAAAATCTGACTTTTTCCATCATAATTGGGTCCCCAGTGCTTCTATAAACCTAGAAAATGTGAAAAAGATCAACCCAGTAAGTTTTTTTGGTAAAGAAAAGTTTTGGTAAACCATTCTCTGCAAGCATGTGAAAAAATAGGTCATTGAAATTTGGCTTCCCTTGTGATGTCAGAAAGGGGGTAATAATGCCCCTTAATCTGCACTATCCAACTACGCCACTGCCATTTAAAGCAGAGATCAGCTCATTTGCATTTAAAAAGACACACCCGAAAACGGCACATTATTGCTCACACCTACAAAGTGGCAATTTTAACATTTAATAATAAATATTCTTTATGTTATTTTGAGCTAAAAAATTCACATACACACTCTGGGGACACTAAAGATTTATATTACATTTTAAAAAAGTCTTGGGAAATGTCCCCTTTAAATAAAAAAGCGGATAAAAACAAAAACATTGGCAACTACTTCGGCAGGTGATGTCAGCATCATGCGCCGCCAATCTGCTTATGAGCGTGCAGTGAACAACCAAGGAGGAGAAGAAATTATTGAATAAAAACTTTTGTTTTGATATCTTTTCGGACAAAAGTGTTCTTGTAGCTTTTTGGCGATGTCTTTCATTCTTTTCTGGGGATAAGACTTGTGAAACTAACTGAAGTCAGAGGGACGGAGAAGCCTTCCAGTTTTCATCAAAAATATCTAAAAATGTGTTCTGAAGCAATCAAAACACTTGGTGGTTTAAAAATTATCATTTTGGTGTGAACTATCCCTTTAAAACTGTATTGATAATTATTATCAAAATTATTATTTTAAGGATGCTAAAATATGTTTTAAATGAGTTTTAAACACCATACCATACTAATGTGGCTAAGGCTTTTAAAATGTAATTCATTCACATTTATAATGTGACCAGTTGACTTGTAATGGCCTATATGTGACCCTGGCTGTGAAAACCCAGCATATATATATGTATATATATATAATGTTCTTTACATTCATATCTTTATACCATCTGAGTAAGGCCCTGCCAAAGTTCAAAGATCAATGAAATCAATTGAAATAAAACTGATGTCCCTAATTTCATAATAAGATGGAGACTTTAACCTAGATTTCACAGACAGTGTCATATATGGTATTTACAAACATAATGAAAACAGTCTAATATATAGCTTACCTGCAGAGACATCTCAATAAGCATGAGAAGCTTCTTGACTCCAATCCAAACTCTTTTCCCCTTTACATGCTGGGCAATAGTGCTTCTCTCAGCATCTGTGAAGCTGCCCAGGAGCTTGTAATCAACACAAAATAACAAGATTAATATGGTAAGCTTATGATTTTTATAAATGTAAGAGTAACATGTTTGTAGCGTGTGATTAAACAGCACCATCTGTTGGATATACTATAGTACTAAAACAGCATAAAATAAACATGTGTCCTGCTCCTGGAGGGCCAATGTCCTATTTAAACAAACCTGAACCAGTTAATTTGTTTGATTGGGGACTTTGCGGGACTGCAGCCCTCCAAAAGCAGGACTGGGCACATTTGAAGTAGAATGTGAAAATCAAACCAAACTGTAAAATGGCTTCCTCTTTAGACAATGATGTATCTCACCTCTAAAGCTTCAACCAGGTGTTCCCCGCTAGAGATGTTTTGCACATGGATGGTGGTGCTGAACGCATCCAGCATCTCCATTTCTTGCAGCACATCCTTGCGGCTGGTGGTACCAATGATCAGCAGCTTTCGACCCTTTAGAGAAAAATTATATGTTGTAACTATTGTTTTTTTTTTACAGCTCCACTGATGCACAAATGCAGAGTGGATCGAATGTACCTTTAAAGCATCGTTACTCACTTTTTGTTTTCAGATGCAAAAATGTAATGTAAACATCAAAGCATCTCCTGTGGTATGAGTACTCACATGTGGTGGAATCTTCTTCAGCAAAACCAACAGGGCCTGAAGGACCAGATTGGAAAAGCGCGGACCAATCGGCACATAATCTGTTTCATCACACAAAAACCGTCTCATTCATTTCATTAAACACCAAATTCTTTAAACAAATACTGAATAATTACAAAAATCAAACCTAATAGGCGCTCAATGTCATCAATCACAATACAGCTGAGCTGAGACTTGTAGGCATCATCAAAGATCTGAGTGAGGAGAACAATCGTTTTAATAACATTGATATATTACATTTCAATTCATCATGATGAGCACATACTGCCACAAACCTTCTTGATGGCCTGGCATTTGGCGATCTCAGAGAAACCAATCATCTTATCTGGAGAACAGATCTTAATGAACGGAAACTGTGAGTCCTCTGAGATCTTAGCAGCTAGGGCCGTTTTGCCACTGTGGGGAGGTCCTAACACACACACAGGTAATGTGAAGGCCAGGCACACATATAAAAACTGCTAACATTATATCCAACAGGACAACTAACCCTCAAGAAGCATGGACACCAGTGGTGTACGATCACTGTTTTTGGTCTGCTGTACCAGCAGCTCTCCATCTTCAAGCACTCGGGTGACTGGATCCCCCCACTTAATGATGCCGTTCATTATATAACTTGAATAATCTTCCTGGTTGGTGCCGAAAGCCTAACAAAGAGCAAAATGATATGAGATTACCGTTTTAAAATATAAAGATATGAAAGATTTAACATGACTTAATCATGATGGACACACTTACAGGTTTAATGTCATTATTCAATGACGCCATAAAATCTGTCCGTGTGACCTGGAGCTTCTCTGCTGTCTCCATGTCCACCTCTACAGTAGATGTGGCCTGAAACGGACAATTCAACGCAGGTTTAGAGCAGGTAATGGTTACACCTGGAGTGTGGCTATAATTTCCTTTCTATTCATGCTGTACAGCTACGTGTACTATCACAGTGCGTACAGAACAGCATCTCACCTTAATGTGGCGGTTCATTGCAGTAGACTGGGCGGCTCTAACCAGGCCCTCCAGTTCTGCTCCACTATAGTTTTTGGTCTCAGCAGCGAGCTCTTTAACATCCACATCAGATGAGAGCAGATTAAACTCTCGCATCTTATTTGTGTGTATGTTCAGGATCTGAACACGGCCCTTCTCATCCGGCAAACCTGAGTGATATCAGACAGATACAGAGGTGACATCAAACAATGATTTAGAGAGTTACGTATCTTCTGTTGAATAGAGATAAAGTCGTACCGATCTCCATCTTTACTTCAAATCTGCCGGGTCTCATTAAAGCTTCATCAATCAAGTCAGGACGGTTAGTCATGCCTTTCCGACAAAACAAAGAAAAGAAAGAAGAATGATATAAGTGGTTAGAACCTTAAATATAATAGCTTGTAACAGCATGCATAAATGTGACTTTATAACTATTCACCTATGACGAGAATGTTGTTCAGCTGCTCAACTCCATCGATTTTTGATAGAAGCTGGTTCACAACTGTGTCATGCACACCTGTGCTGCCAGCACTTGTGCCACGCTGCTTACAGATGGCATCCAGTTCATCAAAGATAATGATGTGGAGGCCACTGTTTGCACCAAGCTGCAGAGAACAAAAACAGGCAATAATAATAATAGTGAGATAAAGCAAGATAAAGAAAAGCGTATGGGATAGTATAGCATACTTCAGTACAATTAAGCATTGTAGAGGCAGTATTTAAGGCTGTGGGTTTATCATCTCACCCTTTTTTGTTCTTCCTCAGCATCTGCAAACAGCTTCCTTATATTGGCCTCAGATTCACCCACGTATTTGTTGAGGATTTCTGGACCATTCACGATCTTTGGCTCTCTGGCATTTAGCATCTTACCAATCTGCCTGGCCATCAGGGTTTTTCCGCAGCCAGGAGGACCAAAGAGCAGAATGCCTTTCACATGTTTGCAACCTGATGAGCAGAGGAGACAGCTTATATATCAACAAGTTATAACAAGCACTATTGATAGAAATTTGTACATGATAAATTTATATAAACTCAAAATAAAACTCAGCTTGAGCCAGGACTAGACCTTAGTTTAAATAGAAAATATTACTAGTTTTAACAAACATGCCATTACTTGTGTGCATTGATGTATTTTAAGATATGTCAGTGCAAGTTGTTTTGAGTTTGGACTAATCTAATCCCTGTCCGGGAAACCGCCCCATAACGTATAGCTAACTAACAACAAAACATTACTGATATCAAAGCGTACCCATCTGCTCCACAATGTCAGGAGGGAATACTCGGGAAGCGAAGGCTCTACGGAAAATATCCGAGAACTCTTTGTCAAGACCGCCGATGCCCATTTTCTCAAAGTTCCAGTCTGGGTTAATTATGGCTTGACGGGACTCCTTGGTTTTGGCCTTGCCTGGTAAACGGAGGAATAAATAACAAGATTCAGTTGTAAACAGACATGAGCTAGCATAGAAACTCTTATTTTTTTTAACCTTGTACAACTTACCAACTAGAGTAAGAGATGAACTCTCTGACTTTTCAAAAATCACCTGACTGTTTCCAACCAGTAGACCGATCTCAATCTGTGAAAAATAGATCATGAAAATTGAAGAGCAAGTTTTACATGTTTTCTTGTAAATGAGCATTTTTTATCTGACTCTTAAGGGATTCTGTCATCAAACCGGTATTTCTGTGGTAGAGCATTGCACTAGCAGCGCAAAATGTTATGGGTTCGAAACCAAGGAATATATGTTAATAAAAATTTATACTTTGTAATGCACTGTAAGTCACTTTTGTAGCATCTGTCGAATGCCAAATAAATAAAAATATCATTATATCATTGTTGACAGAGGTGGGGTGTTGTTTAGTGGCTTTTTGCCTCAAAAAATTATATATTTAAAGCAACACTAAAGAGTTTTTGCTCTTTGCTCCCCCTACAGGTTGGAAGTGGAATTGTCCATTACCACTGTCGTAAATAATTTAGCATACTGCAGCAAAGCTGGCTCTGATTGGATTGTAGGTCTGCCGTAAAGCAAGTTTTTGTAGTTTTCACTCGAACTACAGGACCGCGACCGGACGATTGGAAACTTCTTTAGTGCGGTTTTGGCCGATAGAGGGCTGCAAAGCGAATGTGAAAGTGCCATTCACCCGGTTTCGAGTGGAACTTTTTTGGAGCGTTATTTTAAGGTAAAAAAAACTCTTTGGTGTTACTTTAAAAATGAAATAGTAGCAGGATAAGTGATGTATACAATTTTCATTTGTCTAAAAAGAGGGAAAAAATCGAACAAGAACCTTTTGCTTTTTTCCAGATCCTGGTTCTCCTTTCAGTATGCTGGAGTCCATAGCCTCAATGTCCTTTATAACAAGCCCAAAGAGCTTGTCACAGAAACTGAAGACCAGCTATGACAGATAATACCGGGGCAAAAAAATGAAAATCAATTATTTTAAAAATGAAACATCACATAAACTTACATTTCACTTTTGTTTTTGCAAAGTAACTCTAACCTGCTGTCCCACACTAAAACTCTGATTATTAAAATGTTGGATAAACTCAGTGGCCATTTTGTCTGAATCGTAGGGACTTGAGTCAGTGCTCTTCTTCTGCAGGAAGTCAATTTCAACTGTTATGGCTCCAGTACACTGCTTGGATTTGTCGAAGTTGTAAGTCGCAACTGAAAGGACAAAAATAAACATATATCACTGACCATCTAAATATTTGTTTTAATGTATTTAACACAAAAATAAATTTGTTTTTGTTGCAATTCACCTTCTATTTCTTGTCCGATGGACAGGCCTGCCCATTTTCGCTGTAGTTGAAAGAAAAAAGAGAATAAAAATTAAATCAAATATCCACAAAAATCCAGCAAGCTATAAGATCTGGTTTTCTAGATGTTGTAGATTTTAGATTAGTATAAACTTCCAAGATAGTTTAGGATGGTCTATAATATTTCATATAAGGTGCATGTTGGCCTAGCAAAACCTTATAGACGGTTTCATCGGACAAACGTCTGTTGTCGCAGTTAGACATGGGATGAAACTTAAAGAAACAGTATTTAGGATTGTGGCCAAAACTGGTACTGCAATCAC
>NC_133339.1:30622153-30887153 GCF_030506205.2 Paramisgurnus dabryanus
TTAAGCAAACACACTACATCTTAGAATATATAATATGTATATGATTTAAAAACATTATATAATACATAATCAAAAAAGAGCAAATGTGTAGTAGGATACATTATACTAGCAGATTTTAATTCAAGTACTGCCCACATCTACAATGGCACCAATCCTTAGACTGAGATAAATTAATCTCATGGGATTACAGTTTCTTTTAGTCTGACTAACAATAGTGTTCTTTTCTAGTTATAGCAGTGAGACAACAACACAACATTTTAATTCACTAAAGGTAACGCACAGAGTTGTCATAACTGTCCAGACAATCTGTTAGAGCCATAAAGTAAACATCTGTATCATACAGCTCTTTCTGTTACCATAAAACAAGCTTTTTACAAAAGAAAAAAGATGGCTATTAAACCCAGAATATATTTTAAATGTACATCAATATACATCACACATCAATCTGCAGACAAATCCCACAAGCGCCATACTGTGACTTTCTTTGACATAAGGCATCAGCAGGACTGCGGCAGAGTCTGTCAGTCTAAATTAATGTCTCGAGTCAGCATTACAAACACACAGAGTAAAAGCCTAAGGAAAATCAGCAGATCTGCTGCAGGAGTACTGTGTGACCGACCGTGTGCACTTTCTCTACAGTGTTAGATACATACACACATGATAAAACTGCAAAGGGATGCATTTAAATGTTATACAAGATAAATAAGTATACCTGACTTTAATAAAGTGTGATATCGTACAAATGGGGTAGATTTTGCAATACAGTATTATGCCATATTTTTAATTACTATAACTAAACAATAACTTTTTTACCATATCCATATCTAAAAGGTAAAAATATCTGTATATGTTGGATAGCTACATGGACATTTTTGCCCCTACTTTTTTAAATTCTGAGAGACAATTTGGTAATTTAAATGTAATTTATGATGAATCTGTGAGGGTCTGTGAAGCAGATGGATACTCACTGTCCAGACTGCAGGTCTTTCTCATTTACTACAGCACAATTGGTCAGTGACAGCTCATCTGTCGGGCATCGTGCTGCTTGCATAATCTGCAGGAGAACAGACGATAATAAGAGAGAAGGAAGATGCCAAGAGTTATCAGAATAAGTTTGCATTATAAGAGAAATATACAATAATCTGTCCGATGGTGTTTAAGATTTTAAACACTTTCTTCTAATATGCAGACAAATGTCTGGTTCCCACAAATATGTGTTAGTTTGAAAATCCTGACCAAGCATCATCATTACCTAAACCAAGAGTGTGACTCTAGTTTCTCAAACTTTTTCTGCAATTCCCCACTTTGGAGGTAGGGAAGGGTTCCGAGCTCCACCTGTCCCCAATTGCCCCACCAAAATGGTAATCAACTAGGCTTTAAGTTTAACTGTTGAAATGTATTTAATCATATCATATTTTAAAACATTACAGCATTAAACACCTGAAAAAAGAGAAAATAAACGTGCAAATGTATTATCATTTTGCATGAAATAAAACGTTGTGACCAAATTTCATCCCATTTGTAATGCGCCCCACTTCTAATGTTCCTATTCCCCACCAGTGGGGCCCGCTCCACACTTTTAGAAATGCTGCTCTAAGGGCAGGACTGTCTGTTTGTCTAACCTATATAGGACTACTTTTGATGTTAAGTTGGGTTCCTACTGAGGTCTATATGTGAATCAAAACTTTTTTTAAGATCCGGAAGATAGACATTTTTATTGTTAATTTTTAACTAAACAAATGCTTTTTGATTGTTCAGAAAATAAACATTTTTAAGATGTGCATAAGTTGTGTGTTCCTGTACCTTTGTTAAAAGACTGCTGCTGCACAAAGATGATGGGATCAATAACCAGGAGGCACAAACAGTACACTTTGTAAAGCACTGTAAGTTGCTTTGGATAATGCTGTGTCTACCAAATGCATAAATATTTCACGGTGCTCAACCTGAGCATCATGAACAACATGGCTGCTCTTAGGCTTTTGGGAAAAATAGAAAGGGTAGTAATGTTGTTTATTAACACATAAGAAAACAAATAAAACCCATAAAAACGTGGTAATTATTGGGGTTGTTACGATGCCCTTATCAGTCTAAAATCACTATGAGTTTGAGTCGTTTATAATGTGCATTTATTAGAAATAGATAATTAGAAAAATCTAAAATAATGCCACACAACAAACCCAACATCACTGGCATGAAAGCAATTTGTACTCAAATGAATAAATGAGTATCAATTCAAATTGATACAAATAAACCACTTCGTCAAACAGTTTCGTCAAATTCTCATTAGATTGTGTTGTCATGTTTTATTTTACCAGAAATACTGGAAACCACAAATCCATACTACTTCACACAGCAAATAAGGAGACAAACAAGCACCAAAAAAACCACAGTAAATAATTAGCTTGAAACATTAGTCAGAAAGCAGCAGTGATTTAATGTATTAAGAACGGATAAGTCAGCAGAAATACTAAATACAAACCAAGCGTGCCGCACAAGCCCTGAAAAGTGAAGCCAAAACGTCTCGATCGCCCCCTAAGTGACTGGTCCCCCAGTATAGGTCAAAAACCCCGCCTCCCCATGTTATTCAATGGGACTTGAGACCAACTAAAAAAATTTATTACACTTCAATTATCTTTTTTCCGAACCTGGTTTCTGTCATTTATTGTAGTTTTTATTACACTGGTGTAAATTCAAATGTTTGTTTTTAAAATAAGTTTGTGTTTAGTTAGTTATTTAATGATATAAAAACGGTGGTGTCAAGTCATGATTGACAGCTGTAATATCGTGTGATATGCGCATCAAGACCCAAGATGTCAGCGCCATATCGGGACACTGGCGGCTTCACTTTTCACCAATGGAAGGGAGCGCACAGACGTCGTCCATCTTTTTTTACAGTCTATGATACAAACAGCTCTTTTAGACAAACACTAACAACGTTTTATGGTGTTATGGCTTTATTTGTTCCTTCTTTGTTTGATTCTGCACATTAAAAGGTGCAAAAATAAAACAACTAAACAAAGAAAACAAAAGCAGGGCAGTGTTCCAGGTGTTCCCATCTGTCTGTTTAAAGCAGAGAACAGAATGAGCTCTTCCAGGAGCTGAAGGCTACTACACAGCGGCTGATAAGAAGAAGTAGCCTAAATGAAACAAGAAAACTCAATTTCAGTGTAAACACTAATAGGATTCAGAGAACATTGCGGAGTAAACACTAGATAAAACTTTTTTCAAGATTAACTATTTTTGTCATGATCCTACCAGCCTGTCACAGTAATTCATAGTTCATGTGGCAGGATCTTGGCGGTACGGTACCCATGTTTTGTGTGGTAGCACATGGTCTTTTGTTTGGGCCGTGTGCTGCCGTGTCCTGTCTCTGGAGCATCTATCCCCCTTACTTCTTTCCCATAATGGTATAATCGAGTGGCAACCTTCCGATCTCTCTGATGAAGCCAATACAGAAGTGGCTTAGACTGCAATTCATCGACTGGCCGCTAGACGCAGGCTCCAAAAGGGAGTCAATTCCCATATACCCCCATGTTAAAATAGCCAACTGTACAGTAGAAAATATTATGTTTACAGCCTGGTACAAAAATAGTTTTTGATCTGTATAGCTAAGTTTGCCCTTCATGACAACTGTGAGGGGGTGAATTTTTTTTGTAACTCATTCGGTTAAATTATAATAAGCCGTAAAGTTCTGCATAATTAAGGGCGTGGCCACTTGAGTGACGGTTGAACAGCCACTGCTGTCACCAGAATCGCGCTAGGGGGGCGTGGTTTCAGCAACCAGTCACCTCAGCTTCACCCAGGTCCTGCCTCTTTACCCATTTTCGGATATCCGCGAGTGATGCGCGATGACGTGCGGCCAAGATGGCGATGGAAGGCAACGCCTACTTTAAGCTTTAAAAACGATCTTCAGAAACCAATGGGTAACGTCACGGACACTAAGTCCATCTTTTTTTACAGTCTATAGGTATAATCCTAGTCTGTCTGCTGACGGATATGGCTCTTCTCATTTGCTACAAAGAATTGGCTCTTAAAGCCGGCTCGTTTGCGAACGACCCATCACTACTTTCAGTTTAGGCTTATTCTTTACGTTGTTTACTGCATTAAGATTCACATTCACTACACACAATATACTATTAATAATCATGTATGGTCAAGCAGAAAAGCCCAGAATGTGCTTGTTTTCATTGAAGGAAACAAACGTGCACTTTAGCGGTTTGTGTTCTTATTCTGGGATCTTCTGCTTGCCTGGGTTTTTATTAATAAAATGTTTGCTTAATGTGGTGTTTTAATATTACTGTGTAGATGCATTAAGCCACATTCAATGTTGTCTTTTAGGGTTTTATAAGGGTCTGCACTTAACATAAAGCTTTTATATTGTTGCTTTCATAAGAAGAGCTTAAAGTGAAACGTAGCCTACTCGTTGCATTTATCTCAATTGTTTCACAAGGCCGCAGAGTCTTTCCATTCCTCCCTCGTCCATACGATTAACTTCTCCCCTACCCATCACCTGTGCACTTTCATTTAGATGCGCCTCCATGTGCGTATACTTTACCCTACCCAATTAACAAAACCCATTATTCATCACGATATTCTGTTCATTGCATGCCTGTTTTATTAAGGGGTGCACCACATTTTCTCCCCCCATATTGCCTTTTATATGAGGGAGATTCCTTAAATTGCCTTTCTGAGCACATCTCCCTCATATTGTTTTATTAATAAGACAGGTATAATTTGGTATCTGCATTTTAATGACTTTAATCTCGAGATGATTTTTTTATTTTAGCTTGGCCCTAATCCTCCTTCGTATTAATAGACATAATAGGCATTGTAATGTAAATAAAAACAGGCTTTATTTCATTAGATTACATCGCCTGTAAACTGGCAACAACTTACGCTTATGAACTATAGATATATATAGTTGATATGCGTTAGATATGATATCTGTAATTTACTTGACAGTTTTTTTTCTTCTTGATATTAGAAACACTCTTAAGTTAAGGGAAGTTAAGTTTGGTCCACAAAACTTATTGCTGCTGAAACCATCTATAATGTACCAAGAACAGAATAGTATAATCTAAGAACAGAATATCTAATAGGAAAAATGGAAAGTGTGGCTTGTTTTTCCACTGTGAATTGCTTTGATCTAACAAGTAGACATCCATTGAGAAATCCAGATGGCAACAGACTGTCAGTTGTAGAGGAGGGGTTAATGGATGTTCTCCCCAACCTTATCATTAGGATTGACAGTCACAGGGTGAGTACATTTTCATTAAAATAATACAAAAATTTCATTTTGATTAAAAAATTTACGAATACAGTTTGTTGGGGATTGATTGGATGAATTGTTACGACAAAACTCAGGGGACAGAACTAAATGACAATGAGTGATTTGTTGAGGGAATGCCTCTGATTCAGAGAGCACAGTTTAACTCAACACGCTGCCATAATCTGGTTAATAAACAGCTGTCCAGATATTATACTTTTTTTTCGGGCCAGAAAACCAATAATCCAAGAAAAATGCTTATTGGGAGCGGTCTTTCCACTACACAGACTCACACTATTTAATTGCAGTGTTGGCAAATTTATTTTACATAAGAGAAAGACCATCGGCAGGTGATTTGAGAACAGTTGTGGTTAGCAGACTTTTTTTGCTTAGGATTGTGACATTGTATACACATTGTACCATTGTCGAGCTCCTGCGAGGTGCTGTTGTCACAACAATGGGGACACTGAGTACAAACCTATTGAAGCATACTGCCTGATCTACCAAGTGGAAGCAGAGGGCATTTAGAGAGGATACATAACTTAAAAAAGATTATGACCTTAGGGGCCAACACATGCAAAAAAGAGTGAGGAAAGAGGGATGTAAAACAGGAAGGGGAAACAAAGAGCATCACACTGGGCTCAGAACTTTGGAACAACTGTGCCTATGTTTGCATGCACAAAATCGTGTCAAGCTGACTGAATTTATTCCGATAGAAGGTACCGACAATATAGTTTACATGTACCCAAATCATTGCAATCTGATTAAAATATTCGTTTATATGTACATTCTATATAATCCGATCCAAACATCTGCGCAAGTTAACAGCTAGGGTTGGCAGATTCCCATAACAAAACCAGCCCAATGGACATTCAATACTAGCCCAAAAGCATCCCAATGACTATTCAAAGCCCAAAAAGACCAATAACTAATCAACAAAATCTGTTCATCTTTAACACACGGAAAAAAATTCTAACTCGCGGAAACAGTTTTAAAGTAGCTCAAATCTGAACTCAGCATGTATGCACAGCCTGTCTCATCAAGTTCATGCTGTGGATAAATAGACACAGTCAAACTTGAGTTGGAGAGATATAAAATAGGCAAAATTTTTGAAAGGTGCAACGCTATTTTATTGCTTTGTGTAATGTTATGAACAGTGTTGGGGGTAACGCATTAAGTAACGCGCATTACGTAATAATATTACTTTTCTAAAGTAACGAGTAAAGTAACGCATTACTTTATAAATGTACACATAAATATTTGAGTTACTTTTTTAAAAAAGTAACGCAAGTTACTTTACAGTTTATTTAATTAAATGTAAAATTAAATAATGTACTGAATTAAACTAAACATATTTACGTACAATTACTCAATTTGTGCCCATGATCAGGAACAGTTGAAGTCAGAAATGGAGATGGCAGGCCAGAGCTGGACAGTTTTGCGATCATAAAAAACACCTGCAAGGCCTGAAAGATATCCAGCCTCAGCCAAGTAAGAAAAAGTAACGCAAAAATAACTTAAAAGTAACGTAAGCATTACTTTCCATGAAAAGTAACTAAGTAGCGCAATTAGTTTTTTGGGGAGTAACTTAATATTGTAATGCATTACTTTTAAAAGTAACTTTTTCCAACACTGGTTATGAAAGTAAATGTGAATGCTGCAAGAATGTACAGCGTGTGACCCCATTACCTTAATAATAATGTGTGTTGCCAATGCCTTGTTATAACATGTTTCTGTGATGAGAATCATGTAATATGTAAATAAGAGCTAAATATAAGATCTATATTACAATTCTTCTGTGCATGTGCAATAGGCGTTTTTGCATCCGATTGAGAAAATACTATGATTCACGGGTTTACATGGGCACTTTTCTCCTGATGTTCAGATCACAGATCGGACTACACCACCCCTATCAATATTATCAAAATATGCATCCAATCCACCTCAATCATATTGACAAAAGTGTTTACATAAAGGCTTTTTAATCCGATTGAACCATCAATATGATTACAAACTGATTATTTGGTTGGGTAACTCTTGGAAGAATCTTTATGTTTGAGTGAATTATACAAAATCACAAAGAAAAGAGTTGACCATCGCACATGACAGTATCAAAAGGATGCATCTCATGCCCCTTTTCCACCAAGGCAGTCTAAGTGCTTGTTCAGAGCCAGAGCCTAATTTCAAATCAATTCTTTCTTTTTGACACCTAAAGCACCAGCTCTGAACCAGGAGAAGTGGTTCTTAAGTAGCACCAAAACATTGCAGGTCTACAATTAAGAAACTATTACGTTTGGGGCTGGGGTTACTGTAACATGATACTAGGAATGCAGCTGCATGCTAAGGCTAACGTTTTTCTCTCTGTAAATAATAAAATATGTAATGTACTTATGTTATTCTCGATTGCAACCTCTGTTTATATAATTTATGTTGAGCTGCACGTACACATTGGATTCACCGCTTTTGGATGCCAGCGTAGGTATGCATGTCATGACAAAAGTGTTTATATAAATTACGTCGAGCTGCATGTACACGGCGGCATTTGGATGCCAATGTAGGCCATGACCATTAATAATAACCCAACATCCAACATGGTTGATGGTGTGTTTATGTTTGGCTCTGCTGCGCTAACGTTGCTGGGAAAGATGAGGTGTATACAGTGACGCAAGGCCTGGCTCTGTGGTGGCTCTGTAGCGCATGGAAAGGGAAACCAGTTCTTAGAAGGCTCACCCGTCAAAGAAACCAGCAAAAGCACTAGCTCTGAGTAAGGAGCGTGTCTACAAACCAACATCCTTGCCAGGGTTGCGTATGTGTGAGGTGGGTCTATCAAAAGAAGGTCTGGATTGTATTGAGGTAGGGGCGTGTATGTTTAGGTGATTTCAAATATCAACATTGGCTTTCAAACATTATGCACTCCACCTTTAACCCAGCAAAGAACTGAGTAATTTCATGTCACTTTACATCATGACTTGCAATTATGAAGACATCATTTTTTCTCAGTTGCCATTTATTACCAAAGGGAAATCTTAATTGCAAACATTTCCTTTTCAGAGAGAAAACGTTATATCATATCTGATTAGTTCTGTGTCTCCAGTGAAATGCATTATGATCCATAAGACGGCCTAATGTGAAATAACTGCACAATGAAGGGCTAATTGCAGAAGGAAAATATTATGCTTAAAAAACACAAAATTAAAAACACCATCATGGACTCATGCGATTCAGTGTTTTAGCGAGTGTTTTAGTGTAGTGAGCGTAAGTTGCCATAGGTACACTCTGCAGTGACTCTCTGAATCGCGTGAGTCCAAGATGGGGTAGTTAAATCACATCGATTACCGGCAGAAGACCTTAATTAACCCCTTGGAGCCATGTGGATGACTTTTGTAAAGGATGGATGCACTTTTTTGGTGGATGCACTTTTTCCCTGATGTTATAAAGCTTGAAAGTGCAAGGACATTTACTAAAATAACTCCAAATGTGCTCGTTTGAAAGATGATGGAAATATGCATCTCAGATTGATGGAGGAATATTGTAAATCATGGGGTAATTTTGATTTTTGGGTGGAGTATCCCGTTAAGGAAGCTGCTTCTGGATGACCAATCTACTTCATATGAAGTTTCCTAATTAGCCGTTGAACTGAACTAAATTATCTGCAATACAAATCACTATGTATACTTTAGACAGACATTGTTAAATTTCTAATTACTGAAGATTTGATGCCATAAAGATGTATCTAAAATCTGATGACAAACTCACTAAAAACAATCTGCCATTTTAGTGTGAAAACAAGCCTTGCAGAATAAAATGCACTAAATATCTTTTACCTGCACTGTTGTTCACTTAACTGATTTGCACTATATTTGTAATTTGCCTTGCGCTGCTTTATTTAACTCTATTTTAATTTTATTATATGCCTTTTTTTGTTTTTTATTTTCTTTTTTTACATTCCCTTATTGTATAGTTGTTTCTACATTTTATATTTTTTCTAGATTTTTTAGGCTTAAATGTTATCTGTTAGCACCAGGGTATGAGAGTAACGCAATTTCGATTCTCTGCATGTATGTACTGTATATGTGGAAGAATTGACAATAAAGCATACTTGACTTGAAAATCATGAGATTAAATGAAAGCCAGACAGTATTTCATTTACAAAATTCTCAAAGGGATCAGATGAAAATTGAGTTATTTAACATTTAAGTAAACTCTGTGGGTGAAGGATGCCCACACACACCATTTGTCTGGCTTGATCCAGCTTGATCAGTTACAGTTGCACTTATAAGAAATATCTTCTTATATTCAAAAATCATATGGATAATTATATTTTAATCAGATCACAAATAAAACTATTTGCTCTTGCACATCATATGATATGTTAAATAGGCCTATTCTATCATCTCATGCTAATCATGGTTTACTCTGCCTTGTTATTTTCTTTATCTGTTTTATTATAAAAAAACAGGGAAATAAAATCATATCTGCCTGCCTCTTTGTATGCAATGTAAAAAAGTACTTTTATTACTGTGACAAATCAAGCCAAAAAATACTGTAAGAAAACCATGAGTGTAATAAAAACCTTGAGACAATTACACACACCATTACACTCAATTTACAATAAATAAACATGTTGATCGTATTACGATATGGACAGCTATTTAAACATTTCCCTAAATGAGACACCAACGTCTCAATCTATCCAAATAAATTGTTAATATTGTAACTGCAATAATGATGCCATTTTACCATGACTACCAAGCCTGCAGCATAGCCATGAATTGCTTTACGTATATATATATATATATATATGTAATATATGTAAAGCAATTCATGGCTATGCTGCAGGCATGGTAGTCATGGTAAAATGGCATCATTATTGCAGTCAGAATAAAATATTTTTTTATTTGGATAGATCGAGACACTTATCTAAGAATATCTTCTTAAATTTAAAAATCATGTGGATAATATATATATATATATATATATATATATATATATATATATATATATATATATATATATATATATATATATATATATATATATATATATATATATATTTGTATAGAGGGAGTATGTTTCTGTTACACTTTTAACCATATACATCAATCGACATGAGCCTACAGCTCAAGCATTCAAGCAAACACTCATAGCAACTGTGATGCGCTTATGTGAGCATTACGCGAGGCATGTCAAGGTTAAATCCTCTGAATGATCACCCAATGCTTTAAATCACAGTGTCTTGTTATCTGACTCTCCATGACACCGTTTTGCAGGAGAAACTGTAAAGGTTATGCTACTATAAAGAGCAGTGCTTAATTCAGTGATGAGCACAAAAGACCGATGTTTTGATGCGGCGTACTTTAACGATGTGGCAACCTACGCGATTGCAATTTAGGGTATACCGATAATCTTACATGATCTATTTCACCACTCCATACAACGAGTTGCCAGAAAACATGTTAATCTGACTGGTCGTGTGGCTCATTCAACACCGCAGTAAGGTTTGTTGTTATATTTTTAAGCAGTGCATCCAGTAGGCTATCCATATATTAGCATCTAATGACTAGCAACAAGCATAAGCGGTAAATTTACAGCATATCCGTGGTCACAAATGCCTCGTTCGCCAAAGCTAGACCGTTTGGCTGGAGGCCACCGTCAACCCTTTGCATTTAAAAAACATGACAACCTGAAACTCGAATGCGATCGTGCTTAAACATTATGATGCATATAAGATGCATTAAAAAGACGATTCGTTATATTTAGATAGTACATATACAATTCAGATTGAACCATATCTTACCCGGGTCGCCATCTTTGCGTTAGGTGATGCTTCTCGCTTCGCTAGAGCTCTACACACGCACTAGTACTACAGCAGCAGCAGCACCACCAGAGCAGTGGACAGCGAGTGGCGCGCATGCGCAGACACTTCCCAGACAGGTGTCGTGTCTATACCACCATGTAGTGCAGTACATATAGGGGTCTCCAACCCTGCTCCTGGAGAGCTACTGTCCAGCAGATTTTTGCTCCAACCCAAATCAAACACAGCTAAAACAGGGAATCAAGGTATTTAAGATTGCTTTTTAATTACAGACAGGGGTGTTAACCCTCAAGTACAATTAAAATCTGCTGTTAGTGGACAAATTTGGGCACTTTGTGATTCCATTAATATTTTACATAAATGTCATAAACTTAAAAAAAAAAACTTAATTACAAACCTTTAAAACAAAAATGACACTTCAAAAATGACTCTCTCTCTCTCTCTCTCTCTCTCTCTCTCTCTCTCTCTCTCTCTCTCTCTCTCTCTCTCTCTCTCTCTCTCTCTCTCTCTCTCTCTATATATATATATATATATATATAAATGAGACCCAGCATTACATTAGCAGTTACCTGTAAGTACTGTGACAGTTAGAAGACGTCTGTGTGAAGCTAATCTATTTTCAAGAATCCCACGCAAAGTCCCTCTGTTAAAAAAAAGGCATGTGCAGAAGAGGTTACAATTTGCCAAAGAACACATCAACTGGCCTAAAGAGAAATGGAGGAACATTTTGTGGACTGATGAGAGTAAAATTGTTCTTTTTGGGTCCAAGGGCCACAGGCAGTTTGTGAGACGACCCCCAAACTCTGAATTCAAGCCACAGTACACAGTGAAGACAGTGAAGCATGGAGCATGATATGGGCATGTTTCTCCTACTATGGTGTTGGGCCTATTTATCGCATACCAGGGATCATGGATCAGTTTGCATATGTTAAAATACTTGAAGAGGTCATGTTGCCCTATGCTGAAGAGGACATGCCCTTGAAATGGTTGTTTCAACAAGACAATGACCCAAAACACACTAGTGAACGGGGCAAAGTCTTGGTTCCAAACCAACAAAATTAATGTTATGGAGTGGCCAGCCCAATCTCCAGACCTTAATCCAATTGAGAACTTGTGGGGTGATATCAAAAATGCTGTTTCTGAAGCAAAACCAAGAAATGTGAATGAATTGTGGAATGTTGTTAAAGAATCATGGAGTGGAATAACAGCTGAGAGGTGCCACAAGTTGGTTGACTCCATGCCACACAGATGTCAAGCAGTTTTAAAAAACTGTGGTCATACAACTAAATATTAGTTTAGTGATTCACAGGATTGCTAAATCCCAGAAAAAAAAATGTTTGTACAAAATAGTTTTGAGTTTGTACAGTCAAAGGTAGACACTGCTATTTTTTTGAACACACCCCTTTCAACTAATTGCCCAATTGCACAGCCTTAAGAGCGTGCATATCATGAATGCTGGGTCTTGTTTGTTTTCTGAGAATCTACTGAACCTACTGGTAACTTGTTTGCCACGTAGCAATAAAAAATATACTAAAAACCTTCATTATTCTGGTTAGTCACATTGTACTGCTATTATTTTGAACAAGACTGTATGTGAACAATGAGCTTGGACGGTATAACACGTTATCATTTGTATAAAAAACACCTTTAAATGCCATTGTTTTTAAAATTGGGAAAAATACACCCATTATTGTATTAAACAAAGCAATCAGATAAGCAGATGTGTTTGGAGACCTGATGTTGTACAGAAATATGGAGCGAATTTTGTGCCAAAATTTTACAAACAAATACAGCATTTTGCAAACAAACTCAATCTGCTTTGCAAAGGGAAAACTTGACTCACAAACAAACAGAAAACGCTTTGCAAATAATAAAGGCAATTTGAGAGAAAATGCAGATGTGTTACAAATATGTACTGTGTTTTGTAAATGTGACCATGATTTTTTCACAAATGTGACCATGATTTTTTCACAAATGTGACCATGATTTTCTCACAAATGGGACCATGATTTTCTCACAAATGTGACCATGATTTTCTCACAAATGGGACCATGATTTTCTCACAAATGGGACCATGATTTTCTCACAAATGGGACCATGATTTTCTCACAAATGGGACCATGCAATCCAGAACAGCAGATGGCGCTGTTTCAACTTTTTCAGGCATTGGAAAAAAGCCCAGGGGAAAAGCCCTGAATTTTAACATACATATCACCCCTGACAGTGGCAGCAACTGAATAAAGACATTTCATTTGTCGGGCTTCATTCTGTTAATCTCACTGATTTTATTGTAAGTGTTAATAATAATAAATGTTTGTTAATAGTAAACAAATTCTGTGTGTCAAGACAATGAATTCAACTTACAATGCTTATCAAAAGATGCAGGATAATAAATGAAACTCTTTGGAGAAAGAGTGTGGTAGGGACATAATAAACCCAACATCGGCTGTCTGGACAGAGTGGCCAGTTCAAGCAACAGTAACCAACCAACCAGGATCATAGTCATTTGAGCACTCTGAACAAGATAAACTTCTACAAAATGTTAATCCTTTTAAAGTTGGTCTTATCTTGTCAGGCTAGGAGGACCAGTTTAAACCAGCTTCTTTCACAATAGCCAAGCTGGCAAAGCTTCCAGCCTAGTCAAGCTGGTTTGGGCTGGTGTGATCAGCCTGACCAGCTACAGTATAAAAGCAAAAATCCTTCTAATACTAGCTTAAGCTAAAACCAGGCTGGAACACCATCTTAACACTCTGGGGTCGGCTGCGGCGCGGGCACCGCAAACTCTTGATTTTTCAATCACTCCCCAAAGAGACTTAGATAACTCTGCTGATTTTGGACATACAGATATGATTTATACATCATTTAAAACGTTAAAGTGTCTAGTTTTTTCTGTCCACTCCCAATAAAAACAGAATGTTGTGCTTTTCGCAAAATGAAGAAAATAAACATGATGCGCGTTTTGTTCTCTCTCCCTAAGTGAAGTCCTTTCAGAAACACGTCAGAAAAATGAACTGTAACTTAACGAATACTTGTCATACAAACAAAAGATAAATGTCTACATAATGCTTCGAATGTCTGCTTTTAAATGATGTAAGTGAAATCGAAAACAAATATTGTAATTCGTTGTTAACTGTATTAGAAGAGAGAGATGTACCGTCTTTCTTCTGTTGCTTCATTATCTATAATGAGCCACGCCCCGCTCCATTGAAGAGAAGAGCAGAGATCATCCATATTCATTAGTCAACCCCACAGTCAATGGACATTCCGTCTCTGCAGCCATTCACTGCTGTGTTGAGTTTTAATCCGAGTGCTGGAAACATGACATCTACTTGTTTACTAGTGACTGTAACTAAAGTTATCTCCAGACGCGAGTGTGACTCGATCGACGTCCAAACGCACACACAAACACACAATGCCTCATATTTGAAGCGCTTTGCGGTATCATTATAAAAGATGCGATTGCACACACCACATAACTGTTTACTCGCGCCTTAATCTCCAGACAGACGCGAGTGTGTGTGCTTCGTCAGTGTGATGGGATCGATGTTCAAACTCACACACACACGATGCCTCATTTTTGACGCGCTTTGTGGTATTCTTAAGATGCAAGTGTGTGTGCTTCGTCTGTGTGACGCGATGTCCAAATGCACACACAAACACACGATGCTTCATATTTGACGCACTTTGTGGTGTTCTTATAAAAGATGCAAGTGTGTGTGCTTCGACGGTGTGACGCGATGTACAAATGCACACACAAAGACACGATGCCTCATTTGACGCGCTATTTGGTATTCTTATAAAAGACGATTGCAAACATCACATCTACTTGGTTACTCTCGCCTAGTAAATAAAAGTTATCTCCATGCGCTTATGTTTTCTTTGTGCTTCCGTCAGACGTGATCAACGGCCAAACGCATACACAAACACACAATCATATTTGACACACTTTGTATTAAGACGCATCTTAACACATCTAAAACCCAGTTTATTCGCGTATATCTCTGCACAGTAAGTTTATTTAATGCAGGATCATGCATGTGAAGGCATTTCTTTTGTCTTGCTTTCACAAACAAACACTTAACAATAATGGCATCTTCACATTCCTGCCTAAAGGCTCATTATGCAGCTCATTATGCAAGTGTATTGTTCTTCAGCAGTGTATTGTCAATCACAGATTATTCAAGAGCTTCCAGCCTCCTTGTGTAGCAGGATTAGGTGAGTTGTGATTGACAGCTACTTTCACCTATCAGGAAGGGGCAGTCCCTTTTTAAGCACTGATTGGCTGCTGCCCGGAATGCGTCATGTCCTGTGTTTCCCCCGGGTGTTTGCAGCAATAGCGACAGGTGAGAATTGTTAATGTGCTGTTCGTAGTTTTAATTTGTATGTTATTTAAAACTAGTTTGTGTTGGTTTTAGCGTGTTTGTCCAGCGTACTGGTGCCCTTGTGCTGTCGATGGCTTAAATGACTGTGCACCCTCAGTTGGCTGTGGTTGACCTGTTGTAGGTTAAACGGTGCTGTAAAAGACGTTAATGTGTCTGGGGTGATGCCACTGGGCGGTAAGTGTCCAGCACGTAGTTGTAATGTTAGTGTATGATGTGTTTAGATTTTTAATATTATGTTTGTTTACTTTAGGGTTCTCCCTTTTGCTCTACATTATGTTTACCTCTTGAGTGTTCTCGTGCGGCTGTCGCATCGCTGTAAAACCGACATCATCATACTCCTTGCAGTACAATGGATTGTACACTGTCTGGTTCCTGCCTTTAGTGTTATATATCTTGGAGTGGAGGGTTATCTAGTCACTACCAAAGTCAACCAAGACAACCAATTCTAGATTCTAGTGCGTTGGAGCTGGTTTTTGGACTTTGGTTGCCTGTGTAGCTCCACCTGCCATTCATTTTGTGTTTTCTTTGCTTTCAGTAATTCTTGTCAAATTGTTGTCTGAATATTTATTTTGTTTGATATCCTTTCAGGAGCTGGGGTCCCCCTGGGTGAAAGAGCTTATGGTGGTGGTGGTACTGCTTCAACATTTGCAGTGTTACACATTTTTGAAGTGCATAAGTGTGTGTTTTTGAGTTCACGGTTTGGTGTGAGTGTGTGCCTTTGGACAACTTGTGCCAGTGATCACTCGGGTGGGTAACCTCAGCTCTGTAGGTTGGTGTATTGTTTTAATTAGTTTATTATCTTTCTTCCTTTTCACGCACTGCATTTTAGCAGTGAGGACTGTTAAACCTTAAGTTGTGTTGTGTTTTTGTATAATTTTGTGATTTGTGATGTTTTATGTCATTTTGTTTTATGTATTTTGCTGCAGACAGATCTGCTTTGATTAATGTCATCTTCTGTCTATTTCACACCTAGCTTATTGTCATGGACAACGAATATTGTGAAATAAAATCTATATTTTTGTATTATACCCACGTTTTCTGCTTACTTCACTTTTAAGAGGAACGAACCTGTGTGCCTTACCGCCTTTCTGGGTGTAAGGAATATTTCCCTGGGTGTAAGTCCCGGGGTGGCGTAGTCGGAATTTTACGCAAAACCTTTGCTTTTGCCATGAAGCTAACTTCTCACCCCCTCGTCATGCCACATTTTGGCGTAGTCGGCAGGGCCCTCAAATTCGGAGTGCAGAGACGTGGGTATTGTTTTTATGTATGTGGGTTTTTGTTTATGTTTTGTAGGAACCAGACGGCTGCAGTTTTCGCGTCGGAAAACCAGCACAAGTTGTGGCTGGACTTGCGCGGTTTGATTGTTTGCGGTACGTGGTCCATGGGTCTAGGAATAGAGGACGAATCGCACAGGTTAAGAAATCTTAGAGGCTCTGTAGAGGTAAAATGTGTTATTGGGTTAAGAACAAAAGGGAGAATCTGAATATTGATAAGTGGAGGGCCAGCTGGGTTTTTATATGGACAGGGTTGTGAAAGTGGGGATGTCGGGCATGGCGTATCGTTAAAGGCACCACTAAAATTGGTTGTCGTCATCCGTTCTGTATGATCTGTACACTTCTATAGTGCCTGAAGTTGGGGTATTACTGATGTAGTATTTGCCTGTAACTTTGATTTTATGGTGGGGTTAGGAGGTACTATCGGTCCCATGTCATTAGTTATTGGATGGTGTCCCTCGGAGTCTGAGGTGGAACCATCCAATGAGGTTTAGTGGTAGGAGATGTACCCCCCTAGGTAAGTCATTTTCAGATGGGGTCCCTCAGAGTTTGGGGTGAAACCATCTGATGAATTTTATAGTGCAGGAGATGTATCCCCCAGGTCAGTCATTTTTCAGATGGTGTCCCTCAGAGTTTGGGGTGAAACCATCTGAGATTTTTATTGTATCGGGAAGCTCTTGTTTTAGTCATTTGTCATTGGAGATTACGTCAGGTTAGTACTCCAACTGATACCACTTCTTGTAATTGGCGGGCACAGCGGTTGTGTCCGAGAGTGGATTGTAAATTTGTGCCTTTTCCCGACCTTGGGGCTGAGCACCCTGAGGTGGGTTTTGTTTAGTTCACCGTCGGGGCGACGTTGCAGAAACTTGGGGTGGATTGTAGCAGGATTAGGTGAGTTGTGATTGACAGCTACTTTCACCTATCAGGAAGGGGCAGTCCCTTTTTAAGCACTGATTGGCTGCTGCCCGGAATGCGTCATGTCCTGTGTTTCCCCTGGGTGTTTGCAGCAATAGCGACAGGTGAGAATTGTTAATGTGCTGTTCGTAGTTTTAATTTGTATGTTATTTAAAACTAGTTTGTGTTGGTTTTAGCGTGTTTGTCCAGCGTACTGGTGCCCTTGTGCTGTCGATGGCTTAAATGACTGTGCACCCTCAGTTGGCTGTGGTTGACCTGTTGTAGGTTAAACGGTGCTGTAAAAGACGTTAATGTGTCTGGGGTGATGCCACTGGGCGGTAAGTGTCCAGCACGTAGTTGTAATGTTAGTGTATGATGTGTTTAGATTTTTTATATTATGTTTGTTTACTTTAGGGTTCTCCCTTTTGCTCTACATTATGTTTACCTCTTGAGTGTTCTCGTGCGGCTGTCGCATCGCTGTAAAACCGACATCATCATACTCCTTGCAGTACAATGGATTGTACACTGTCTGGTTCCTGCCTTTAGTGTTATATATCTTGGAGTGGAGGGTTATCTAGTCACTACCAAAGTCAACCAAGACAACCAATTCTAGATTCTAGTGCGTTGGAGCTGGTTTTTGGACTTTGGTTGCCTGTGTAGCTCCACCTGCCATTCATTTTGTGTTTTCTTTGCTTTCAGTAATTCTTGTCAAATTGTTGTCTGAATATTTATTTTGTTTGATATCCTTTCAGGAGCTGGGGTCCCCCTGGGTGAAAGAGCTTATGGTGGTGGTGGTACTGCTTCAACATTTGCAGTGTTACACATTTTTGAAGTGCATAAGTGTGTGTTTTTGAGTTCACGGTTTGGTGTGAGTGTGTGCCTTTGGACAACTTGTGCCAGTGATCACTCGGGTGGGTAACCTCAGCTCTGTAGGTTGGTGTATTGTTTTAATTAGTTTATTATCTTTCTTCCTTTTCACGCACTGCATTTTAGCAGTGAGGACTGTTAAACCTTAAGTTGTGTTGTGTTTTTGTATAATTTTGTGATTTGTGATGTTTTATGTCATTTTGTTTTATGTATTTTGCTGCAGACAGATCTGCTTTGATTAATGTCATCTTCTGTCTATTTCACACCTAGCTTATTGTCATGGACAACGAATATTGTGAAATAAAATCTATATTTTTGTATTATACCCACGTTTTCTGCTTACTTCACTTTTAAGAGGAACGAACCTGTGTGCCTTACCGCCTTTCTGGGTGTAAGGAATATTTCCCTGGGTGTAAGTCCCGGGGTGGCGTAGTCGGAATTTTACGCAAAACCTTTGCTTTTGCCATGAAGCTAACTTCTCACCCCCTCGTCATGCCACACTTGCATATTGCCTTCCTAACCAAAAAGTGACTTTGAAATTGTAAATCAATATATTGTGTTATGTGAAGGAGTAAGCAGAATGATTTTCACATCATTTTAAAGAAAAAACTCTAGACTACTAGATCCTGCTTTGAAAAGTTTTAGGAAAACATGTTTAGAATGAGTTTTGTGGACTTATATCAGTCACTTAAATTTTTTTCTTTTTCAAAAACCACGCATAAACATTTTTCTCTCAAAAATACAAACATGTACATACATGTTAATCATATAATATAGTAGCCCAGTTTGTGCTGAATGCAGTGTTATAAGACTTTTGCCATTATTATGTTTTTAAGCAACTGAAAAAAGCACAAATGTCAGTGCAGGTCAAAACTTCTCCAGGGCCCTAAAAACCCCTTAGACCCCAGAGGGTTAAACCAGTCAACCAGCATAGGCTGGTATTAGCTGTTATTTTTCTGCAGGGGATATAATAAATTTTATTTATAATGCACTTTCTAAAACTCAAAGCACCATAATATATGAGATTCTCAGGAACATACACATACAAAAGTAAACAAGTTAGTAATAATCATTTTGCAATAGTAAGCTATTTTAAAAGGATAAGTCTTTAAGGATCACTTAAAACAGTCCAGTGATGGTGAGTTTCTTATCACCAAAAGAAGAGAATTTAGAGAATCATACGGGGTATAGGGATTGACAATTGCAAATGTATAGAATTCAGATGGAATTCAATGTCTTTACACACAGAATGTGTTTACTATTAACAGACATTAATTATTATCAACACTTTCAATAAATCCAGAGATTAACAACATGAACCACGAAAAATTAATTTAGTCTTCATTCAGTTGCTGGCACTGTCCGGGGTGATATGTAAGTTAAAATTCAGGGCTTTTCAGGGAGACTAGTTGAAAATGTCTAATAAGGTTGAAACAGCGCCATCTGCTGTTTTGGATTGCATGGTCACATTTGTGAGAAAATCATGGTCCCGTTTGTGAGAAAATCATGGTCACATTTGTGAGAAAATCATGGTCCCATTTGTGAGAAAATCATGGTCCCATTTGTGAGAAAATCATGGTCACATTTGTGAAAAAATCATGGTCATATTTACAAAACACAGTACATATTTGTAACACCTCTGCATTTTCTCTCAAATTGCCTTTATTATTTGCAAAGTTTTTTCTGTTAGTTTGCGAGTCAAGTTTTCCCTTTGCAAAGCAGATTGAGTTTGTTTGCAAAATGCCAAATTTGTTTCTAAAATTATGGCACAAAATTCGCTCCATACAGAAACACTTAAACAGTCATTTCACTTGGTAACTTTATTGTTTTTTTTTAGCTTTATAAAAAGGTCAACAGCATGACAGGCCAGATAGAGGCGCTTGGCAATGTTATGTACAAAGAGGAAGGGTAGGAATGCAAGGGCCAGGGAATGAAAACCACTCATTTCCCTGTCTTAAAGACAGCATATTATCAGAATTTTTTCACCTGACATAAAGTCCAAGTATGCCGTCTTGCAGTGAGAGTTAGGCCGGGGCTTTCTTGGGGGAGTGGGCTTTAAACCGTTCGATCGATAATACAGGGAATTTGTCGACAGCTTAACACGTTGGTCCCTGGATTGGCAAGGGATCTGGATCATTCTCAAGATCTATTTATATACATTTCAAACAGTTATAATGCAGGGGAGTTTTTATTTTTTGAAGATTCCCTGATGGCCCATTAGGCACAGCCAAGATACAAAGGAATGCATTACCAGCAAAAAAATATATAATAAATGGGATCCCATAGTAATAGTAGTTTGCCATTGAGGAAGGTGGCACAAAATGTCCAAGTGAAAGCCAAAGAGGACAGCAGGACCCAGTCTTGCACCTAGTTTTTGAAGTGTTAGACCTTCGTTGACTTGATGTCAGTATCACATCCCCCTCCCCTTTCCCCAGAGTCCCCAATACTGGCCATGCTCTCAGCTGCAGGGTCCAATGCTCAACCTGCAAAAGAATTATGCATAAATGAATAGGAAGTGCAAAAAGCACACTTTGGCATTTAAAGGTTTATTCTAAGCTCAATTCATGTATAATAAAATAGACTTGCTTATGTCAGTTTCTTGGCTTTGTTATAGAGCGAGTCCACAACTTTGCTCATGTTCTGAATTGTTTCAAGGGCGGTTTCATATGTTTTGTCTACTGGAGGCTCATCAAATACAATCAGGACACCCTCTCCTTGGTCAAGGATTCCTGCAGTTTGAGTACACACAGAACTTTGCATAAGCATCATCATGCATCAAGCCAAAACATATTTAGAGGGACAACATAAAAATGCTTGCAGTAGAGTTTGTGAATGCATTCAATGACAACGTTTACAATAGGTTGCTTATCATACCGTGGAATTTCTGGTCTAAAATCATCTGTGACAGCTTCCTTTCAACGTCTCCCTTTGGTGAGAACAGAAAAGCAATATTCATTTACGATTTGGGATAGAATACTTAAAACATCAGGCAACAAATTACAGATACACTTGGCAGTTAAAGGAACCATGGGAAATCATTTGTTTGCAAAATGAGTGTGTAACAGCTGGATGTTCTAATTAGACAAAATCTGTCTGTCGCAGGACCAAGTGCAAAAAAAGTCTTACCTTTGAGAGTTTTATCAGCTCTGAGATGTGCTCTATCTGTTGGTATATAAGAAACATGTTTGTGAATATCTAAAGGGGACCCACACTTAATGCTTTTTGTAACAATTATTAATGTAATTTGGTCATAAAGTCTGATCGTGATTAGGTTTTCCAGTTGTGCACAGTCTTAGTTTGCAGTCGTAAGATAAAATCAAGTTCACATGTGATCATCATGTTGT
Source organism: Paramisgurnus dabryanus (assembly GCF_030506205.2). Taxonomy (NCBI): domain Eukaryota; kingdom Metazoa; phylum Chordata; class Actinopteri; order Cypriniformes; family Cobitidae; genus Paramisgurnus; species Paramisgurnus dabryanus. The sequence goes on from NC_133339.1 coordinate 30,643,996, forward strand.
TTAAAGGAACAATAAGTAGGATTTACCCCATCTAGTGGTGAAATTGTATTTTGCATTCAAACGAATAGTGCTCTCTAACACCTCGCTTTTCCAAATGTGTGTTGCAACTACGGTAGCCGTTATGTAATCACTGATCTCCTTGTCCGTTTCAGCTGGTTCACATGTTCTGAACGAAAACGCGTTGTAGAAACGTGTCGGTAGGCTAGTGCTTTTTGTCCCTCTTTGCTATTATAGTTTATCAATATGGCGGAACAACATGGACGCCTCCTAAGACTTCACCGTTCAATGTAAGTAAAGAAAAGAAATTCTAAGCTTACAAAGAAAAGTCAGATCATTGGCAGAGGTCATTTGACACCAACAAGGACATATATATGAATAAAGACATTGATTTTAATTAATAAAACACTAAAAAAATCCTACTTACTGTCCCTTTAAATAGTTTTGTTGCTTTTTTTAAAGCGTTTTATATGTAACCAAGTGATCGAGTTTATTGAGCCACTTTGTATATTTGTGTTGATCATTTGTATTAAAATTTTAGACCTTTTATTCTGATATAATTTTAAGTTTGGTTGATCATGACATAAACATTCACTGGATTATTTAGCTAAATACGAATAGTACTTTTTAAATAATGTGCAAATAATAAATTACTATTGATATATTTTAATATTAATTGATTTAACATTTATTATGCATGCATGAAAAGTAAAACAAGAAAACATGCAAAATGTCCAGTCATGACTAATCAATCATTAAATGTGTTTTATAACACCATTTGGTGTGTCCCTGGCCTAAGGCATAAATGCCCATTAAGCTTTACAATATAAATGAAATGGCATAGTACACCACAAGTTGGGTCAGCTACTTTTGCGGGCTTTTCCACTACACAGTACGTAATACCCAATACTTTTTTTTAGTACCACCTCAGTTGGGGTGCCAAGCAAGCGAAGCTGATACTAAAACGTGATGCAAAAAAACACTGTAGATCACTGATTTATCTGAGAGAATCGTCACTACCAGCATCATAGCTAAACCCTCTTCATTAAATTTACCTTCATGTTTGCACTGTCTCGAGCAAACCTGTTGTCATCTGTGCTTGTTGTAAGTTCCCAAACTCCCTTTTAGCGATGAAAATCATCCACAGGTTGAGAATCAGGAACACCAGTGTTTTCCTTCCAGTTTGTGGCATTACATTTTTGCAACCTAGCGGAGCACTTTGACTGACGCCATGGGTTTTTACAGAAACTAACATGTGAGGTAGTGATAAACACGATGTGCACACATCTATTTGTGGTGGTCAATTTTGGTTTTGTGGCAAACTGAGAAATAAATGAATGTATGGGAAACACTGCATTCCAACGATTCTCCCTCTGTTGTATGATGTCACAGCAGTAGGCAGCGCAAACATAACGACGCGCCTATAATCCCTCCCACTCCAAACTCAATGGAAAAGCTAACCAAGCCAAAGTAAGGTGAGCTGACACGACCTGACTCGTGGGGTACTATGCAATGGAAAAGTGCCATGAGTGCTCAAGCAGGACATTACCTGCACTCTGGAAAAGGGCTCAATGACCCTGATAAGGTTTTGTTCCAATAGATTGTCATAAAGTTGGGCCAAGTGGGTATTAATGATGGGGTCATCCCGTAGCTCAGCTTTATATTCTGTTAAAGCCTGAAAAACAGAGAAAAGCATTGTTAATGTGGAAACAGGTGGATTGAGATTGTGTTGATATTTTTTAGCCAGGGCATCTGACCAACCTTCTCCAAATCTGCGAGTGACCTGTTCTTGCTGGCCTGGGCCACACATTTAAGTGCATCTGTCTACAAGAAAGATACAGGGCAAGTTAATACATTTATTACAGATGCAAATGACTAGAAACTTTTTGGGGAAATAAAACAATAACAGATCAGACTTTGATATCTAATAGGCTTCTAAAACGTAATCACATTTATTGTCTTAACTTTATCTGATCCTAGTACATGTAAAGTCATGCCAGCATCAATTTCACTTAACTGTTATTATATTGCCATGACACTCCCTGGCAAATGAGTGAGGAGGGTGAAGACTATCCGCATTCTCTAAAAGTTAATCAAAAACCACACCAAGAGCTCGGACATTTACCTGTCTGCCGGCATATCTGAGGGCGAGTTTGCCACTGATTAGGCCCTGCACATCCTCTGGCCTGCAATGACAAAAATACAGTCTGTGTGAATCCTTAGATTTAAAAGTACCTTTTCAACTCACAATATCAAACCACTGAAAATAAATAACACATCACTTCAATCTCTTTGATAAAGATAAACAAGATTAGTGTTTGAAACAGCCAGGACTTACGAGTTAAGCATGATCTTGCAGAGGAGCATGTACTTAAGTGCGGTGATGGCACGAGGACTGTCAATAGAGTCATAGCCCTCAAAGGCCTCATAGAAGTACGAATACGCTGTCTTCCAGTCCTTCTCCTCAGCAGCGTGAATAATGCCTGCAAGGGGAATGAGAGAGATGTGTTGAAATCCTATTTGTCCAAAAATCCACCTTTACACAACCTTTCATTAAACCATAACTAATCATTAATTTGCTACAATACTGCAGGTCCAACATGGAGATATTGAATCTAGTGAAGAGTTATGCAAACGCACCTGACTGCATGTCTAGAGCAGCCTGCAGCTTTGGAGGGCAGTAGATGGCGTTTGCCGTCGTCCTGGCAGAGGTGAGAGCTGCTCTGGCCTTGGGCAAGTTGCTTAACGCGTGATACGTCTTGCTCTCCAGCAGCTGCAGCTCCACCAGCAGAGCTTTGTCATCCATCTTCTTCAGCTCTTGCAGGAGCTGAGTGCCTGAGAAACAGGAAAAATTATGATAGATGAAGGAGCGTGGAAATGGTCACAAAAAGTATGAATAGGTCTCCCAAGCTTAACATAAAAAATGTCAACAACAAAATACTTTATCAAAGACTCACCAAGCTGTAGAGCCTCTTGGAACCGCTTGGTGTCAAAATAGAGGGAGACCAGACGGGCCTAAAATTGAAAAGCGAAATCACTGAGCCAGCATTTCATCAACACCAATCTGAATCACAATTATGACTAATCAAGTGTACTTAAGAGAAAATAAATTAACTGCACTCTGGCTGTTTACTCACATAAAACAAATAGCATTAACATAAATAAGTGGTGCTCACTTGTGTAAAACTTCCTGCTGTAATTCAAGAATATTGCAAAGATGTGCGTCAGCTGAGCATTTTTTTCCCCATTCATTTTTAGTAGTTCTTAGTATTTTTGTTGCTATGCACTAGCTGGCTAAGGTGTCAAATTGGTCTATTGTGTCTATATAATATTAAGGCTCCTAAACATTGTAAAGGCACTAACAAAGCATGTAATAGGGCTGTGCAAAATTATATATATATATATATATATATAATTCCAGTAAAATAAATATTTTATCGCATTATTTAGCATGCTAGCACATTTGCCTTCAATATAGCACAGGCCTAGCTGCTCATATAAAAAAATAATACTAGTTCCTCACCTCCAGGGCCTGTCTTAGAAACGTCCTCTTTTCTGATTTGGCCCATTCAATGCACTCCAAACATAATTCCACCTCTTGACCAGTTGCTGCCTCCATGTCCAAGAAGAGATCAAGCAGGGATCGCACCAGCCGTGCCGCTTTTGCTTTGCTGATGGAGTTTAAGAATGGCCGGACATACTTCAGCAGACCTCCCAATTCTGTGTGAATGTGGAATACAGGAGGAATAGCGGTTAACATTGATGGAAATGAACTCGAGACAAATGTTTAATTGACACGCTAAAGACATGCAGATGGGCCACAGCTAACTAGTTAAAGATCTTTACCAGCAGCTTGTCCAGTCTTGGCCAGCAGTCCGCCCAGCTCCAAGATGCTCTGTTCTTTGACACGCACTGCTTCTTCATCATCGTCCTGGACATCTCGCTTGACTGTGTAGGTAGAAAAAAGCAAATTTGATTATTAAACATGAATTACAGACCAAAAGCAGTACTTTGCAATTGGAAAGTTTAATACAACCAAAAACCTAAATCTACAGATGACCCTTAACTGGAAAGTAAATGTAAAGTAAAAAAAAAATAGTCTGACAATCAAAAAATGGCTTGGTGGGGCATTAAATTACCCATGACAAATGCACACATATCAAACTACCTGTAAACCAAAACTTACTGACATTTTCATTTTACTGTATTAAAAAATATTGCAACTTACACTGAGGAAGTTTCCTGAATATACATAACCAGTCAGTCATGTTTAATGACTCATATCTGACTAAATTTAGTCGTAGGCTAATAACATTTCTTAAACCACTTTTCTTAACATTAATTGTCTACACAACATGGCAATTCAAATCTATATGTTAAATATCAGAAAAAATATTTACACACGAACGCTTTCTTTACTTTAATATTTTGGTAGATCATCGATACCTAGTAGTTGTCATTTAAACTTTTGCTAATTACTACAAACGTAATTTAGAAATAGGTTAGATATCTATAACTGTCCTACTTTGTTTAACACAAACAAAGACAGATACAGACACAACAAAAGCGTTCACTTAAACAAGCCATTTGTTTATTTTCCCTGTTTTTTAAAACACATTTAGTCTCTATTTACTTGAACAGAGAAGCTCACACATTGAGACTGAAGCTAGCTGATTGGCTAACTGTTTTCATGGGTGGCAGTTTATTGTAATTTGCTTTATCGTAAATCACAAGCTGCTACAAGCAAAAAACTAATATTTAAGGTCGATAAAAGACACAGAAACTCATATGTAAAGTTGACAGTTAACAAGAGTGTTATAGGTTTATCTAGCTAAATGCTTTCTCACGCCTGTCACAGTGAGTCAGCAGCATGACACCGGCTAACACGTTTAGCTCCTGATCTACAATCACAATGAAGGATATGATCCGGAGGTTCAAACCCAAGCTTTATCCTCTAAAAGCACAAAAGCGGCCTGAAACAAGCCGGGCTGGACACGCTTACCGATAGCATGTAAAATATCAATGGACGCATTCCGATCCGTACTGAGCAGCGACTGTGCTCTCTGAAACTCCACCGCCGCAGCCGCCATCTTACCAATTCACCAATTGCCTGATGCACATAACAATCATTGAATACGCCACCGGAAGCGCCACTGAGGCATGCCGGGAGATTGAGTTCACTGAGCCAGAAGGCAGCATGACTCACTGTGCTCATTCCATGAGGAGGATTTCCCAACAAGAAAGGAATAAATAAAATAAAAAAATAATATAAAATATAACATAAAATTCAAAATAAATATTTAAAAAATACAATAAATCTGTCCCCCTCTTTTTTGAGTGGGAGGGTGAAAAGGTGATGTGCACATTCAAATTAATTTAACTCTGTTATTCTTGGGTCTAGAAGCAAAAGTTTGTTTTTCACTGAAATGTCTGGAGTTGTGAATATTAAACTAGAAATAGTTACAGCAGTTTAAGTTTATTAAAAATAATAACCCAATAAAGTATGTATTTTATATTTAAAACCCATAAAAAAAATGTTTTACTCCCAAAATGCTACAAAAATACATCCATAAGTTTCAACTAGTTCTGATCCAAATTTCAAGTTAAAATCACAAACAATGAGGTTTTTGTCACACTTTTAGTGGTTTTACCAACAAAGGCCACTAGGTGTCAACGTTAAGCTGCATAATTTTGTCACAAGTTAATAAATTACTGTCACTGCATCATTATTATTTTATTTATTTTTTAAATATGAAAACTACATTCTTTAATATATAGTTTGTCAAGATGTTTGAAGATTTATAATAGAATATTGGAATTATGACTAAATAATATTCATATGTATTCCTACAGGGTGAGTGACATTTAAAAAAATGATTACCAAATACCAATGTTACATTTCTATGATCAAATGGCTTAAAAAATATGAAAACTACTTTCTTAGAGCTTTCCAATGATATATGGGTTGTCAAGATTTTTGAAGATTTATAATAGGATATTACAATTATGAATATATAACAATTATGTGGTGAGTGACATTTAACAAAATGACTTAATACTAAATTTCTATCATCAAATGTCCTTGAAATATGAAAACTACATTATTAAAGCTTTAGTTTGTCAAGATTATTTCAGGTTTATAGAATATATAATAAATAATAAATAATAAAAATAAATAATAATAATAAATAATAAAAATGTAATAACATTTTGAGCCCACCTGTTGGCCAGTGATTCTTTAGAAAATTACTTGTAAAATGGTAATAAAATATAAAAACCTCAATCTGAGAGAGAGCTTTCCAATGAAATATAGCTTGTCAAGATTAGTGCTGGTTAAGACTAAGAAATTATTGTTTTAAATATGTAATGCCAAAAGTTCCACCTTTTGATTTTAAAAAGTAATGTATTGGTTTTAATGGGAACTGTGATAGTCCCTGTGGGTCTCTACTGTAATGTTTTGAGCTAAATTGGTGTGATGTTATTTGGCAGGTGAAACCCAATAGAACAATAGGCCTAAAAAAACACTACATAGGGTACAAGAATTCTGTAATGACTTTAGTGGCAAGTGTCTGAGAAATAGCAATCTATCTATCTGATGTGCCTGCCTTTCATCAATGGCTTGACAACGAGATAAACTTATTATTCCTGCATTAAATGGGTGCAAATGACTCATTACACCATTCTTTAAGGAAAATGCCTTACTATGATGATTGGATAAGAATTGTATGGATCATGCGTGAGTGCGTGTGCTTGTGAGAGAGAAAGAGATCAAGGGGGGTGGGGTTCCCCATTCATGTCATTGATCCCATGCGCCTTGACGACATTACTAGCATACACATTAAGATTAAAGTTCATCTTTCTTGATAATGTGTAAATCTTGATTGACAATTTATATAGGCAATGTCTGGCAAATAATGGCAAGTTCCTTTTTCTGAAGCGCTAGTACAGATGCTGATGCGAGTAGGGGTATTTTAAAGCACACTTAACGGATGGCACCATGGACAGATAACGAGATAGTGTGTGCTTAGCCATTGCCAAGTTCCCACCCAGCTGCCAGCGTTACTTAGTAAGATTCAGCATCAGGGTAGAAACGACAGATCGACAGCAAGAAACATAAACCGCAATTTTTCTCTAAACTTTAATAGTCAGCTATTTTGGGGAATACAGACCTTTCTTTTTTATTTACTGTCTGAGATAAAGCTTTTCGAGTTATATTCTAGGATTTCTAGCCTAGCGTTTTAGTCTTCCGCTGCCAAAGGGGATCACAGACTGGCAGATGTAAAACGCAAAATTTATTGTGATGCTGAAACTCGAGGTGGAAAGAAAGAACGACCATGCATCGAGAAGAATGTGCAGGAATAAGGTTTGCATTTGGTAAATAACCTTAGCAACCGGATAATCCTGAACACCCACTGACTGCAACGCTGCTTTTACGTAAAGCATTATTTCATCACTGACGCTCCATTTTCAGCACCTTGGACAACGACGAGCACGTTGCCTTTACGGCGCGACACCGGGATAAAAAGCGAGATAATCGACGGATTACGCGACGGATAGCCTATTTTTATATTTAGAAACATTTCTTATATATACCTAGATATATTAACAACGGAGTCAACATCATTTGATTGGTAAGTAATCAACATTTTATATGTATAGCCCACGTTGCTTTTGTTTAAAATCAAATTTCAAATATAAATGTATCTAGCTATAGCCTATAATATCAAAAACTTAATTGTATTACATTTCCATATGTGAAACAACACACGTGAGCCAGATGTTATGGGGAAATAACGGTGATGTCTTTATTTGCAACAGCTCATTTTGACCGTTGATTTGTCTGTAACTCGTATTAAACCACTAAGTATTCGTAGATAAATTTGTGAATTTATGAGAGGCATGACCTGATAACATTCAACAATTTATTATTTTCACACCCGAAAAAATATTTTTTTCACTAAAAATCAACATCAAAAAGCAATGAATGTGTTTACATCCTCGACATCCATTTTGAAGCTAAAATGGATGCTTTCGCATATTCGGCTGCTAAATCTCCCACTGTTCATTTTATTATATCGTCATGTGGGAAAATATCTTTATGTGCGTCAAAAACATATATGTAGCATATGGCTTCTTTCCTAACAGAAGAAAATACGTTAGTAAAACACAGTTTTGTGCATATTCTTTTTTTTATACCTTTTGCGCATGTTCATCAGAGGACGCGTGTATGCTGTGTTAAAATGGTGAGGGTGATGAAACTAATTCCCTACTTTAACCTATTTTTTTTAACCAAATATTTATATTTTTCTCTTTTAAGGAATAAATTTAATATCTACAGATATCTCATAATAATAAAGTCATCATGGGAACTGTACTGTCAGTCTCCCCAAGCTACCGTAAGGCTGGCCTGTTTGATGAAATACCACCCCCTCTGGCACATTATACAGCTGTGCAAAACAGCAAAAATGCCAAGGACAAGAACTTGAAACGGCAGTCCATCATTAATGTCCTGCCATGGAAGCGCATCGTGGCTGCTTCGGCCAAGAGAAAAGGCTCTAAGAAGCTGGCCTCTGGTGACAGTCAAGATGAAGAAAGCGTGGGGACCCTCAACAGCCAAAACCTGAAGAAGTCCCAGTCATGTGCCAATCTTTCCAGCTTCATCCAGGAACCAACGGTGAGTTCCATACCCACATCTAAGACCACCGCCAATGTGGCCTCAACTGCCAAAAGGACCTCAATCACTGGATCTGTGGGACAAGCCGCCAATGCAGGCACACCTAAAAGAGTGATTGTGCAGGCTTCCACCAGCGAGCTGCTAAGGAGCCTGGGTGAGTTCCTGTGCCGACGCTGTTACCGCCTGAAGCGCCTCTCGCCTGCTGACCCCGTGCTCTGGTTGCGCAGTGTGGACCGGTCACTGCTTCTGCAGGGTTGGCAGGACCAGGGCTTTATTACCCCGGCTAACGTGGTCTTCCTGTACATGCTCTGCCGTGAGGTCATTTCAGCTGAGGTGTCTAGCGAGCGTGAGTTGCAGGCCGAGCTGCTCACTTGCCTTTACCTGTCCTATTCCTACATGGGAAATGAAATTTCCTACCCCCTCAAGCCTTTTTTGGTGGAGACAGACAAAGATGCCTTCTGGAATCGGAGCCTGGCTATCATTAACCGCATGAGTAGCAAAATGCTTCAGCTTAACTCTGACCCGCATTACTTCACCCAGGTTTTTGCTGACCTTAAGAACGAAAGCCAGAAGGAAGAAGAGAACCGACTGCTTATTGGCCTGGATCGATAAGTGAGGTTTTGTGCATAAATGAAACAAACAAAAACAGTTAAAAAGTTTTTTGTGTCATTATTAGTATTATTAAAAAGTGTAATAAACCGACGCTTCAGAGCATAATTTCGAGGCTTATTTGTAGCAGTGAATGACATTGGATCAGACATTGTAAACTTTTAAGGTCTGATCAGGACACAACCATTAAGGTGTTCTTTTACCATTCGTATGGCTTCCTAAGGTCAGCTGTTGGGTATAGCGATACTTCCATCATCATGGAGGAGTCTCTTGACCAACGGTGCAGCAACCGTGACCTTCCTGAAGTGATTTCATCCATACAAAACATGAGCAGCGGTCCTGTTAAAGTCATTCCTGTTTCACAATAAAGAATAAAATCTTTTGAAAACCCAGATTTGTGCAATAGCAAAATGCTTATTATGCACACTAAGCAGTTTGAAAATGGGACTTATTCAATGGAGCCAAGCTAGCAACATTGTCAAAACTGAAGAAAACCAAAGACTCAGCTTAACACTTCTTCACCAGTTTGACCCTTGGTACCACCATTTCTACATTAACATCAACCCAAAACCACAAATATTAGTGAGTATCTGACAGTAATATCTGAGGACTACGAACTGCTGCTCTCATTATTGGTCAGGGTGCTCCTTGCATGGCATCATGACTTCAAGATGTTTTGTTTGTTTAGCATATCCTAGTGGCCTTTACGAAGGTCTGGGTCTTATACTGCTGTGGGCACAAGACCATTTAGTGAGATGGTCTGTCGAACCGTTGTGTTAAAAAGAGACAAACGACGAATCATTTATGATTGTGATGATGAACCGACTGCACGATCTTCAACTGAACAGAATCTCAAACGTCAAGAAAGAGCATTTCTCTGACATCGTATGCTACTTATTGGCATCTTCAAAACATCAGAACAAAGTAATGCAAAGGTAGATATTTTATGTATTTTCAAAAGCAAGTACTGTATGTTCTTATACGGGTGTTAATGCATGCTTCTTTGACCAACCACACACTTTTTAAACATCTTTGTTTATGATTTGATGGTCACATTTTTTGTATGACGTTCTTTTGGAAAGTGCTTCAAACTAACGTGCCATAAAGACATAAAAGTTGTAAAGTTGCCAGTACAGCAGCCAAAAGTACAGTGATCTTTTGTAGCCTTCTCATTAGGAAGAGATATTTTTGAAGGAGCAAAAGAAAGGCGAAATCAAGGAAAGACGTCAGCAGTAGACATACAATGTCACAAACATTTTGTAAAAAAATAATAAAAACGAAAAAAAATATCATAATTATGCATACAGCACATCAAAAGCATGAGTTCCCTAGATTACATATCACACACATGAAATTCTTAAAGACAGTACTTAAAAGGGACTTGTGCAAAATAAAGCATAAATCAATATTCTTAAGTGACTAAGATCATTTTTTTTTTACAATTTTAGGTCAATCTATTTAAAACGAAAGTCTCAGTTTAAACCAATGAGCTTTAATATTTTTCCCCTTTTCAACATTTATCTTATTACATTTTATGGAACTCTCCGTATTGATTTAGTTTAACTTAACTTATCAACACAAACATTGCAAACCAGCTTTAACATAAGATGAGTTTGCTGATGAAATGTTAAAAAGTAATGTAATCATCTTTCATCATCAAATTTGATGCTGTCATTTCCATAAATAAGAGATATGTTTCAGCATTTAATCAACACACACAGTGTTTAGTCAATTTGAACAATAGGTCTGATCAACAATGACAAATGGGAGACTTTGAGCAACTCACAGGTGTGACATTATTTGGAAAGAGGAGCTTGAATAAGCCTCTATAAAAAGAATTGCAGTGTTTATATGCAAATACTGACATACTGGCCTATTTTATCTACCACCTGTGTCAGGATGTTATAACACTATGATTAGTTTATTGTAGCCGGTGACCTGATGCACTATGTTAAGCAATATGAATTTAACTAAACTACAAACGTTTATGCACATGTGACATTATAAAGATCAATGAGGGACAAAACTAAAACTTTAAGGTCATCATTTTATTATGTTAAATACAGGGATTACAATTTTACATGGCTATTTACATGCTTTTGATTTTTTTAATTTACATTTATTTCATGTCTAGCCTCAATTTGATAAAACACTGATGGTGCTATTAATGCAAAGATCTTGTTTTACCCATAAGCTAGACCATTGGTTAGCTAAATGTAATGAAGTCTTCTACATAGGGCAAACATGCATTGATGCTTTACTACTATGAAAAGTGGCTTAAATGAGATACTGGATGTAATGATAATTGACCATGACAGTAAAAGGGTGGTATAAGAGACATAAATAACTCATAAACAACTGTTCTTCTCATCATAGGTAATTGAAGAAACAAGTGTGTTATGTTTCATACAATTGTTGTGGTGGATGTTACATTCTTAAAAAAAAAAAAAAAAAACTGTACAGCAACAAGAGACTGGAATTAGATTTTTCTCTTTTCCTTACGTTTCACGTTTTGTGAACTTTGTTGAGCAAAATGGAACAAAAATGAGATGTACATAAAAATATATTTAAAGATGCAATCTGTTATAGTATATGGATGTGTATGAATGTGAATTTGTAAATGTGAATGTGAGCAATGACTTTGGTCAACTCTTCTATCTACTTTATATAAAAAAATGCATTTGCAAACAAATACATTGTTTTGTTTCCTTAGTTATTTGTTGTCATCTTTTTAATGAAACTTGCAATTTTTAACACTGAGGCCATACATGCCCAGTCAAAAGACAACATCATGTGTAGTTTGTATGTAAAAACCGTACAATATAAGCATGTGTACTTTATTGAATAGTAATGAGGGACAACTGCAATATTACGTAACTCCATTCCACAATGCAGTACACCGCCATCTGTTGGAGAATGACATCATAAAGTTAGATCAGGCAAAGAAGTGGGCTTGCCTCAGACTTGTTTTAATATTAGTGATGTTTAGTACGGTTAGATGTTTAGTATTTTTGTGTGTGTAGATTTAATGAGGTTAACTTTATTGCTGACTGTCTTGATTATATTTGTATATGTTCAGAAAAATATATGCAACGGAAAAAGGGCGTTGTTGGAAGTATTCTTGACAAATTGATACTAACTGTAGACACACCTCTCCTATTCTTGTAATGTTGCCTCCCTATGAAAAATAGCTTGATTGTTTATTTCTAAGTCGCTTTGGATAAAAAAATACAAAATACTTGGATTTTCCTGTTACATATCATTGCAAGAAAAGTTTAACTAGATATAAGCCTATACTTATACGTTTTACAGTACATTATCAGTCTAGCAGTTATATATTTGTCTTTGGAAACGTCTATCGCAAATCATGGTGTATGGCAGAGTTTCCCAAACTTCAGAGTGGTAAGGCTCCCCAAAAACATAGCTCCACGACCCCCTATTTGTATATTATATATTTTTTTAATAAACCAGATTGTCTCTTTGCATTTATTAACCAGTTTTTAAGAATCTCATATGAATAATGAGAACTACGAGAAATATTTTAAAAAATGATGAGAAATATTTTTATATTCTGGTGAAAGTTGACGTAAACATTCTTTACAAATATATTTAAATCCGTAACACTAAATACTTTCTGCATACTATTTACAATGATAATGCAAAGTGTAACAGAAGCTACATAGTTCACAAATAGTTCAAATCTATTGCAATGAATAACATAACTATGTTTAAAAAATTTTTTATAAAATCTAAAACCATTTACAAGTAATGAGTATCTCACCTTACTATAATGAAATTTTTTATACGCTCTATGTTTATTTAATGGTGAGGGAAAATCACATTTCAGAACAATACGAATATTTTCATTATTTTAATATTTTGATTTAGCCTAGCAAGGCCCTCCACAGTACCGCGACGGCCCACAGTTTGGGAACACTATTGAGTTCCGTGGTCAAAACCAGCTAAAACCACCTAAGATGGTTGGCTGGCCTTAGCTGGTTTTAAGCCAGAAGTAGCTGCACTGTAAAAAGTATATATTAACATATACATTTACATTTAGGCATTTAGCAGATGCTTTTAACCAAAGAGCCTTAAAAAAATAAGAAAACAATCAAGCAATTTGTCAAAGGGAGGCAATAATACAATAGTGCTTATAGCAAGTTACAAGTTTAAAAATTCTAAAACAATACCTGTTGAGAGAGAAAAAGAGTTAGTTATTTTTTTTAAAGATAGAAGATAGAAGAGGTGTGTTTACAGTTAGTTTCAATTTGTATTTTTTTTTTTTTGAAAATATGAGTTTTTGGTTGTTTTTTGAATATAGCGAGATATGTTGCTGATCTGACTCCTATAGGAAGATCATGCCACCAGGAGTAGTGAATGAGAATGAGCCGGAACATGATTTATTGCCCTTTTGTGAAGGTAAAACAAGGCACCGCTCCTTTGCTAAATGTAAGGCTCTGGATGGGGTGTAGGAATGCAGGAAAATGTGAACGTATGCCGGTGCAGTGCCAGTGAAAGTTCTGTAAGTGAGCAGTAGTGACTTATACCTAACACGCGTTTCAATCGGTAGCCAGTATAGAGAGATGAAGAGCGGCATTACATTAGCCTTTTTGGGCTGTTGGAAGATGATTCTGAACCAGTTGGAGTGGTTTGATGCTCTGTGCAGGAAGGCCAGGCCAGGAGAGCACTGCAGTAGTCCAGCCTAGAGATTACTAGTGCCTGGATCTTTATCCAAGCAGAGATTTCTGCTAAGCAGGCTATAATGTGTGCTGCTATTGTGGGATCGTCTGGGTGAAATGAGACGAAGATCTTGGTGTTATCTGCATAGCAGTGGTATGAGAAGCCATGTGCTTCTATGAGTCCTAAAGATGTTGTGTAGATGGAGAAAAGGAGTGGACCAAGCACTGATCCCTGAGGGACACCAGTGACCATCTGGTGTGCTGTGGACAACGTGCCCCTCCACAAATCCCTAAAGGATCTGTCCGAGAGATAAGATTTTAACCATTGGAGAGAAGTAGCTGTGATACCTACGATAGGGTGGCTAGTAGGATCTGAAGGTTGGCTGTGTCGGCTGCCGACAGGTGTAGCAGAATCAAAACAGAGGATTTTGATTCCACTTTAGCTGGCCGTAATGCTTCCTTGACCAACAGCAGTGCTGTTTCGGTGGAGTGGTTGCAATTAAAGCCTGACTGCTTGATACAAAGGAAGATACCTGATTGAAAACTGCTCTTTCAAGTGTTTTGGCAATGAACAGAAGGAGTGAGACAGGTCTATAACACTCTGTGAGAAAGGGGTTGAGTGTGGCTTTTTTAAGCAGTGGCTTGACCAGGGCCTGTTTAAACATAGATGAAAAAAGTATCGGTGAGCAGGAAGGTGTTGATGATATGTGTGAGTTTCGGTGCAAGTGTATCTGAAATGGCCTGTAAGAGATGTGTGGGAATTAGGTCGAGGTGGTAGGTGGTGGGGTGGCTAGAGAGAAGTTTAGTAACTTCAGTGTCGGTCAGCAGAGAGAAAGAGCGTTGTGCATTCTGAGGGTAGTGGTGTGGAAATTTGGTTGCTGATGGAAGACGTTTTGTAAGTAAAAAAGTTAGCAAAGTCATCAGCCGGCAATAAAGAGGTAGGTGGAACAGAAAGGGGGACAAAGCAGAGAATTAAAAGTTTTGAACAGCTGCTTAGTGTTGGGAGCGTTACTTAACTTTGAGTTAAAGTATGATGTTTTAGCGGTGGTGACACTAGCTGAAAAAGAGGACTGAAGTGAATGGTAGTGACAGAGGTCGGCGGGTTGTTAGTTGTGTGCCATTTCCTTTTCAGCAGCCCTGAGCGCAGTACGTTGCTCACAGAGGATGTCAGACAGCCAGTGGCAAGAGAGAGTATATTTCTATATGGTATATTTTTAACTTCACAAATATGTTGAACAATTTTAATGTGTTTTTCAACAAGTTATGTCAACTTATCAAGTCAAAACTTTAAAAAGTAGGTTGAATTGACTTGCTTAAGTTGTTGAGTTTCACTTTTTTTACAATTAAAACTGGTCTTTCAGTCTGGCCAAGCTAGATTTAGCTGTTTGGTCAGCTGGTCTTTAAGCCTTACTAAAAATGTGGCCAAAACACCTGCTATTTAAAACCAGCTTTAATCAGGTTGAAAGACCAGCCAACTAGCTTAGGCTGGTTTTAGCTGCTTTTTTAGCAGGGCTGGCTTGTACTAGAATCTTGATATAAGACTTAAGAAAGAGAAAATATTAATAGAAAATATTATTTGTAACAAAAACTCACACTTTTCAAGCAGTGATTCGGCTTATTTTACTTGCTTGGTAATTGTTGAGACATCAGTAATGAAATTTAATTTCACAAGTTCGCCTGCCCATTCAGTCCTAATAAGTAATAGTAAACAAACTTGGCTTGGTGTCTTTGAAGAGGGCTTGAACCCACTGCTTGAACCCCAATTGCCCCCAGAATGATGTGCTTATGCTCTTAATAATGATTGACAAGACTGAATGTTTAGGCTCCCCACAAACCTTAGTTTAAAACTTTATGTAAAAGTAAATCTTTTAAGGTATCCTTCACTTAAAATGAAATCACAGGTTATTTTTTCAGCTGAGCACATTTAAATATCCTGGCTCTTTGTAATGCCATTGAACGGTGGTCAATATTGTGAGGCTTCAAAAGCACATACTGTACATCTGGTACATTCAGATATAGTAGGATGTAGATGACTTCAAAAATTGCCTCTTGAATAAAGCAACGAGATTCAACATTCTCAACAGGCCGACATATTTAAACATATTGCCCTGATTTGTGTATCTTAGCGTAGCCAACAATAAATAGGGTCACGAACGTATCGTTACATTTCCATTTACCCACTGGAGTAATTATTTTAATGATGGATGTAAAGTTTGTGCTTTTCTGAAGCTTCAAAACGTTTACCAAAGCTAGAAAGGGCCATAATTACTTCATAATGTTTGTGTTCAGCTGAAGAATAAGGGTGAGTAAATTATGAGATTTTTCATTTTCTGTTGAGGAACTATATTACTGTACTGCTGTATTTTATTCTGCACGCTATTATATTTTAACATATCATCACATAAATGTATCACTGCTGTTGTAGCAGATTTATAAAGAATTTTCTTTTGTCTTTGTACTAGTTTGTTTTGGAGTATATCTGTACTAAACGCACCTTAAAATCCACCTGTTACTAGATGTTCATCTGTGTGCACACTGCATAAGGATACCTGCATCTACATCAAAGAGACACACAACAGACTTACAGTAATAATAAGAGCAATAACTGTCAGAGAAGACGCACCGCAGCTCAAGACTCACCTACCCTACTATACCAAACAATGGGGCAAAAATCATTACAAAAAACATGTATATGTGATTATCAATGATTATCATGACTTTAAGTATTAATGTGTAACTAAATGATATATAAATAAACTATTTGACTAATAACTGGCTGTAATAGTGAGTAAGAAGCCTTAATGGAAGCCAGGTGCAGCTAAGATGCAGTCCAGCAGATGGCACTCAAACTATATATTTAATGGTTGGTATCTCTAAAAAAATGGTCACTAGCTTGCACTGAAGCAGTACTCTTTAAAAAGGTTCTAATATGTTCCATATAGGTACAGTTAATGTATATATTTAGTACCAACATATAAATTTGAGGTAATATTAGGCATTCTTTGGTACCAATATGCACATTAAGTACTAATATGACAGAGGTGTCCTTTTTGAAAGAGTTCTGCCCAAGTGACAGATAGGGAACATTTTTTTTGTTTTGGATGGGGGGCATTTTTTTGACTGTGTGTATAAAAGTGTCTGTTTAGGCAGACAGCTTAAGTTGATAAAATTGTTAAAAGATCTTTCAACACAAACACAATATTATTGATTATTTGCCTGTTGCTCAAAAGTTCCTACAGCAATATTTCATTCAGAAATGTTGAGAAAGGGCATACCGTGAGAAATGGATGAAAATGAGTAATGCACTTTATCAGAAAGTGGTTGACACTTTTCAGGCTTGAGTTTTCACACATCGAAAGCAACTGCCACGTTGCAATTTAGAAAAAAACCTCTGGCATGTGACAAACCACCTGAATTTCTTTAGTCAACTTAACCATAGAGTTTCCTTTATTGCTATGCTCATATTTTACCTTTATGAAATTATAGTATTGTCTCCTGCCAAAATGATGAAATGATAAACACGTCACCGAAACTAGAAAAGGCCATGATAAAGTGTAATTGTATTTTCATTTGGGAAATGTCAAGCTCAGTGTTCAGACCCATATATCAATCCCTTGTGAGAATGTACACGTGCATCAGTTTTGGTTTTGTTCTGATGCCAATGCTTAAATGTAATTTCTGTCATTTTCACGCTCAGAGAAAGACAAATGATAGCCAAACTGTGGAAGTATGTCATTTCATAATGGTCTGATTTAATCTTTTACAAGGATGACTTGTTTATTTTATACTAAAATTTTCTTTGTGATTTAATTTTGCTGTCAAAAGCGACACCGGAGGCAAGCACATACAAAACTGGGATCAAAACATTTTAAATGCTTACTAAAATTGTAACTTGTAAATTTAGCAACACACAAAACTCATAGCATTGCCTCAAGAAGCCATTAAAATAAGCATGCTTCACACATACACTGAAATGTGCAGAATTTACAGTATATTTAAGTGTATCTGTACCCTCAGAATTCACAAGAAATGCACAGGCCAGTACTAGCAGTACTTATCTTGTCTGGCATGTACTGATGTATAAAAACTTGCGTTTTAACAAGATCTTGCTTGTTGGGACTAGTAAGTCAAGCAGACTTCTCAAAACACACTCTGATTCTAATCAGTGATTGTCTGTATGGTAAACAACAAACCCTGCTAGATGTTACACTAGTATTAGTTACTTAAACATGGTGAGCTGTTGAACATTTAACAAAGGAAAAAGATTAAGGCTGTGCAACATTTACACCAGTCTTTTAATCCTACATTTTTATATAGAGAGTTATTGTTATTCATTTGGAATGCTGTTGAAATAGTAACAGAAACATAAGTCGACCAGCTTGCTTGCTTATATTCAGCATTAATATGGCTTATTTATAGATTTATATACATAGTAAAATCTAATACTTAAAACATTAGCTATGCAGCAAAATCTTGGCATACAAATTGAGGTACATCTATATGATGTTTATAGCTTTGGCAAAATCACTTGTTAAGCATGAGCAGATCCAGAAGGAAGGCGGATGAGGACACACAGGCTATTGACTGTTCTTTAAAAAGACCAAGTGTCATTTCCATAGCACATGCACATTGAGCATATATTCTAAGTATGAATCAGTAGCCCAGGGCATGGGTAGGAATAACTCTGAAGAGAACGAGTGAATCACATCGGCTCATGAATCCTTCTGACACTTCTTGGAGATATCAATATAGTGATGCTAATTTTAATGGCTTCTTCAGGCAATGCTATGACATTGGGTATATATGAATTTCTATGCATTAGTCACAAGAAGCTACATGTGTGTAGTTTTGTGGGTTGCTAAATTTACAAGTTACAATTTTAGTACACTGCAAAAAATGATGTGTTAATTTTTTACACATTGTGTGTGTCATGCCATTCAAGGCGTTTTTCATGCACAAGTTGTGTTAAAAACAGTGATGGGAGTAACGCGTTACAATTAATTCTGTTACTGTAATTCCACTACTTTTAGCGGTAATAAACATGTTACAAAGTATTTTTTTTTTATCGTCCCTGAACTAACACACTTTCTGTGTTATTATTCATTGTTCCGCCCCCCATGGTCCTGCGACGTTAGATCAGAAATGTCTTGTCTGCAAGAGTTCATTTATCAAAAATAGAGTAACACAAGTTACCAACTCATTTAAATTTCACTAATTGTAACTGCGTTAATTGATTTAAAAAAAAAAATACTTCGTAACATGTTTATTATCGCTAAAAGTAGTGGAATTACAGTAACAGAATTAATTGTAACTTGTTACTTCCATCACTGTTATTAACACAACTTGTGTTGTCCCTTTCATTTATTTTAAAATGAAATAACGCATTAAATGGCATGACACACACAATGTGTAAAAAATGTACACATCATTTTTTGCAGTGTAGCATTTAAAATGTCTTCATCCCAGTTCCGGCCCCGGCTAGGGCAGGTGGCCTTTCTGTGTGGAGTTTGCATGTTCTTCCTGTGTAAGCGTGGGTTTACTCCGAAATGCCAAAAACCTTGCAAGTTAGAGATACCAAATTGTCCCTCCCCAACTTGTGTATGGATTAACCGGTCCTCGCTATGATTATAGCCGTAAGCTGGAATGGTGTAAAGAATAAATAAAGAAGAAGAAAATGGTTTGGATTTAGTTTATTCAGGGACAATACGTATACATTAATAATATGTGATACAAAACTCTACCAGAATCTTTACAAATGCATTCATGATTTGACAACAACATTTTCAACTTTCAAGAGGAGACACATGACCTGTTATGCTTTAATTTGGGACCTTGACTGTGAAAACCCAGCAAAAGTAATTTTTTGTGATGTAGAGGAGAGCAGGGCACAACCTAACGCTTTAAAAAAATATTTAAGTTAGATTAATCATTTTTTTACACAAATAATTCAATAAAATTTGATCTATATACTTACAGGTGGATATTGTTTATATATAATAGATAGATATCCACACATTCATCCATCAATGATCCTTCATCTACCATCCTTGTATTATGCCTCAATGCATATAAATAGATTTTTTTAAAGGACTTTACAAATAAGAAAAACAAGATAATTGTGAGTTATTTCTTCTGATATTCTATTAACAGTTATGATTTTGATAAATATTATTTACATTGTTTTCATTTCATTATCATTGTACCTGAGGCTTAATTGTAACACTGTGTGACAACTAATCCCGCTGTGTAAAAATGTTTTCAATCCCATCTACCAGTTACTAGGAGTTGCTGACATATTTCAATATGGTGTTATGTTTTAGGTAACAAGACAGTGATTATAATAATATAAGGTTGGATTTGGTGACTTACATAAGATAAAGAAATGTACTTTTATGCCTCCGAAACACTCTTTGTTCAATATCTTAACCGAAACACATCAAAACTTTAAATAAATTCACAGGAGATCATCTTCTGACAGTAAGGAAAAAGCAAAAGCACAGTTTGCTCAGCCCTGTAGAAATATGTAAAGTAGCTGCGTTACAATTAACCCAGCATTCATTTCTGCCCCACTCACACCCCATACTGTTTTTCATCCTACATAATATAAGTACATTTTGAAAAATATAACCTTGATATCTTTAATATGGACTGAGTAGACCTAAGGTCATTTCAAAAACTGAAATAGAAGTGAAATCAGTGAATGAAATCAAACGATTTCATTATCTCATAATTCGATGATAAACTTTAACCTGGATTTTACAAACAGAGTCACGTTTTTAGTTATTGCAAGTCTGTACCAGTCATGGGTTCCTCTGAAAACAATAACTGGCCCAATGTGGCACTTTTCATTGGTATTTAGCAATCACACCTCATGAGCTCACACCCCATTCATGTATTTTGTGTGCAAACTAAATACATATGGGCTACATGTTCATGTTGTGTTGTTTGTGAAACAAACAATTACAAAGAAATAACAATAAACGCCCTGAAAATATTAATCATTCCCTGAGCAACAAGTTGTTATTCTCATCGCACAGACAAAACAATGCACAATTCACCTTCAGTGTTCTTGTTTAAATCATCGGTTTAGCCTCCACAATACTAGTTTTCTTGTTGTTTTGTCAAAATGAAACTGGGTGTGTGTAGTCTAGCATGTGCATGTCTGTCCTCTGTCAAGGTGGCCGCGCGCCGCTTTTTCAATGCCCTCCAGTCAGGTTTTAACCTATGAGCGAACACCCCGGAAGAATGACTAACATGAACAATGATTTCGCGGTGTCTGATCAATCCGCTCCTGTTCATACCCGGCCAGATTCATCTCCCTCCGATCGTGACAAACCAAAAAAGTACGGATTTGCAGCCCCACAGAGACCATTTGGAAAAATGAGTGTGTTTTATCTGCACAGGCTCCATATAAACACGGCTGTAGCGGTGTTCGTGCTGTGCGCAGTTCACTGCTGTCAAGCGCTCAACTTGGATGTGAAGTTTCCAGTCGTCAAGGAGGGGAAAACGGCAGGCAGTTTATTTGGACTTTCTGTTGCACTTCATGAGCAGTTTGTAAAAGAACAGAGATACCTGTAAGTATGTTTCATTGTGAATTACAAGTAGGGTCAAGTGTAATGGGATAGACACGATTTTCCTCAGGCAACCTGTTGCAAGTTGTGTTGCTGTGAGTGATTTTATATTTATTAATGGAGGCTGCAAAGTATTTCTGATTTGGTAAAGAAATTGATAACATCGTGCACGTCTAATTGTTTACCCCACATATTGATACAACAATGAAAGATGGTTATCGTTTCTGGTTTTTTTCGAAGGTGTGGCGGTAAATTAACTCAGGTAAATGATTAACAACGTAAAGCTCCATTTCACAATAGGACTCGGTGTGTGATCAAAACTGTAGGAGGTCAGACACTTGTTTCGTCATAGTTAATGGTAGCTACAACAAAAGCTTGTTTTCAATTAAATTAGTTATTCTTCAGACATGGATTTTTACTATAGTTAACTGTAGTAAAGTGTATATTGTACTACACTTTTTTTAATTTACTATGTTTTGTAGCTACTGTAGTATAACTATAGTGAATTGATAAACTGTTTTATTCTTTAATATTTACTATGGTACAGTTCAAAAACCCTATATTATTTAGGAAATAGTCAATACTAAAGTATACTGCAGTATTTGTTAACATAATGTAAAAGTACAGTATATATCAAGATGTCCTAATGTCACTGTTTGTGATGTAACCTAAAAAAAAGCTTGTTCAAATTTCACATTTTCTAGTTTTCAAGACAAAACTTTACTGTGATTTATACATTTATTAGATTACACCAACAAAAGTAAATTGTAAGGCTTATGTTTAGCATAGATTATTGAAATAACACTTAAAGAGTTTGGTTCCAAAACGAGAAAAATCTAGTTTTTTGTATTGTGCATTTCAATTAATATCAATCAAATTGCAGTTTGATGTAAGCCTTAATAACAAAAAATAATATAATAATACTGCTAAGTAGCACAATACATCACAATAAAAACATGATAACATAATAATAAACATGTTTTGACAAAAAATTTAAAACAGAGTTATTTCGTAACCAAACTCTTCACTTGTAGGTTAACATTTTTACAGTCAGTTTAGTAATGGATCAAAGTAATATTTTAGGCAAAGAGTCAGGAATTACATGTGAAATAGTAACATATTAAGTGACTGAACAAGTAAATGAATCCCAGTTTGTAATTTTGGCCTTGTGTTCGAGGCCTTGTATGTTTCCACATTGATATTGTGCCCTTGATGAAAACTCTGTACATGCTGACCATTTTATATGGTTATTTCCTGGTGGCAGTTACCATTGCTTGCTGTTTCAATTAATATATTTGACTAAATAAATAGAAACAAAAGTGAGACCTTACATTTAATATGGAAATATTTTGCGTGGAGCTTTAAAGATAATTGAACAAGGCAGTGAATCAAATAGATTACCCACAACGGATGTTATTAGCATCACAGTGCATTGTCTTAATGGTATTACATTACATCTTGCTCAACGATGTTTGGTGAAAAGGGTGCAGCATGTGTATCTCAACTCAGATTTGCAAAAACACAGCTATTACAGATGCCGCTTGAGATTGGACTGAGAATACATATACAGTCACGCACTAAAGACATGTGTATTGGTTTGCATGCTTTAGTTAGTTATCATATCCCCAGGAAATAAGAATTCCAGAGATTTCGCAATGGAAGCCATACATCTGCATTCGCTCGTATTTTTAATGTTTATTATTAGAAACGAGTATGCTATGCAAAACACATTCGAGTCCAACTTTGATTAAGATTGCATTTGAGCAAATATAACACAACAAAGTAAAGTCATTACTTTTTGAAACCACTGTAAAAAATAAGGATACTGCTGTAGCATGTTAGTTGTTGACAGATCTATACATAACACAACACCCCTGTCGATTCAATTGTCAAATCAGTTGTGATGCTAACAACTGTATTTTTAGAGTAGCTTTTACTGATATTCTTGGAAGTGCATACGGATGTGTGATTGAGCCTTGAAGCAGGAAATGTTAAAACAACTTACACATGTCTCTCGTATATAACAAGTAGCTTCTCCAGATATTGAATGTGAATTAAAGTATATATATATAATAATAAAACCACAAACACTCCCGCTTGACCTGATTTTGCCAAGTGAAGAATGACCTCAGGGCAACATATTGTGTTGACCCAAGGACAACTTTTTTAAAATAAAACCTAAACCCACTCGATCTAGTGGTTGATGTCCTAAGGGCAACATTATGTTGACCCTGGTACATCAACCAATTGGCAAGTCAGAAGGGCCAAACAGCCCCATGCTATGCATATATTATTTGTGCTTGATTTTTGAGAGCACAGCAGAGATATCAGATGATTTAAGGATTCTGTACACTAGAAACACTAGAAACTGTGATTTGGTTTTATACAGGCACACATCGGCCTGACTGCCATGTGATTGCTGCCCCTGACTGTGACACACAGTGTTGTGTTGCGTAGTCGGACCAGAAAATTAGGAAATAAAAAATGCATGTAACAGACTCATAAGACATAAATCATAAGACATTAAGTCTCTATTGTTAGCAGATTTAGGAAACTACCATCACAATGGTGGTCTCTGGAATGGGGGTCTGCCATTGTGCCCCTTTAATGATATCCTTTCAAAACCACTACAGGGTAAATGTTTGCTGTTCGTCACATAATGTAACTAAAATTTAAAGTTATAAAACAACCATTTTCTTTGCTCAAATGTTTGTGGCTTTGTCATCGTACAAGTGGAGTAGTCCCAGCCAATGTGAACTTGCAGAATCCATTTTCTTATGGCTTTCTAATTGCTTGTCATTGACGATCCAAGACCTTCAAGCTATTCGTTTTTATTGGTTGAGAAGCTGAATCTGAAGGAAACACTTCAAATGACTAAAGGAGATTTTTCTATAAATTGGAATAATTATTTCACATGCTTATAAAAGACAGCCCTGCCTTAGACTCAGAGATTTATGTACACATTAACCGTTCAGAGATCTACTTGATCTTGATCCAAGGACGATAGTAACCCAAGCAACAATATAATTGAACCGGCTTGACATTCATCATCTGGTACAGCCTATAAAGAGCTGGCTCAGTCTTTGTGTGCCACAGGCTAGAATGATACACAAGGATGCCCTGTGTTGGGGGATCTTTGGTCATTTGTCCCAAATGTCGTACCCTAATAACCTGTTTTCTCCCTGATGTGAATAATTTAAAGGGCACCTATATCATTGCTAAAAACAACGCTATTTTGTGTATTTGGTTTAATACAATGTTTTGGCGTGGTTTATGATTAAAAAAAAACTATTTTCCACATACCGTATATTTTTGTAGCTCCAGATTTCACTCTCTTCCTGAAACACTCAGATTTGAAAGCTCTGTGTCCCCGATTGGCCAGCTAATCTGTATGTTGTGATTGGCCTGACGTCAGCAGGAAATGTGACGCTCCTTACCATGTTTGAAAGATTCGCTCACAATGCAATGCTAACAGGAGTTAACTTACAGGCTGTGAGTCCAAGCGGGAGGAATTATTATAATGTCGGTCTTGTCTACATCACCAATCCCAGGAAGTAGTGATGCACCGATGTATCGGCCGCCGATATTTATCGGCCGATTTTTGATGAATTTGAAACCATCGGCATATCGGCAATAGCACGAGAAAGGCAGATACTAGGGATGCACCGATTCCACTTTTTTGGAATACGAGTACAAGTACGAGTACTTGCATTTCAGTACTTGCCGATACCGATACCGAGTACTTAATAAAAAAACATGATTTAAATTTACAGGTAACAGCTTTAGTCATATAATTTAACAAAAAAACAAAGGACTAGTTTTCCAGTTTGTTGTAAACTCTGCCTCTTTGGACAACACAAGAGGCATTAACCCCTTACACGCTGCTCAAACATAGACATTTCTCAGACCGTGGTATAGATTCCAGGTATTGGGGGACTTTTAACGAGTACGAGTACTTTTGAAAATGTGGTATCGAGGCCGATACATACCAGTATCGGTATCGGTGCATCCCTAGCAGATACCGATTGTTTATTAATTAAATGCATAAAGAAATCCATTATATGTAAAAAAATTAGTTAATGTTGTTAATAAAATAAATGCTGAATAGCAAAAACCACCTTTGAAGGTTGTCATGCTGTCTTATTATATTTGTTTTAGCTTAATTTGTGCCTCTCTTATTATGTTGGTCAGTTGAATTTTAATTAGATCAAATCCATGTTCAGTGAAAATAATTTGAATAATTTGAAACTAGCTAATAGACCAACTGTATAGTATTGTATACAAGTGTTTAATATCGGTATCGGCCAGAAGTTGTCTGTTTAAATCGGTATCGGTAACAACCCAAAAAATCCTATCGGTGCATCCCTACCAGGAAGTAAACTGTTGCCTACAATCCATGTGTTTGTTGTAGTCCAAGAAAAGAGATACACACTTACACACCAGAGGAAATGTAAATCGTGAATCGGACCATAGGTGCTCTTTAACAAGAGCGAGAGAAGTGATTATTTAGCACTAATTTAAGAACAATTAAGATCTTTAATTTGTTCATCATAAATCCCTGAACACAAACACCTTTGCATTTCTGTCAGAAGTCTCTATAAAGTTCATTTGAAATGACCACTAAGGTCTGGTAATTTACTGCTTGAACAATTACGGTAGATTAACTCCATTTGACACTTGGGGCTGAGGTTGCTCACAGCAGGCACAATTTAGTCAGTCTTTTATATTGTTGAGTTATGTTGTAGACAATTTAATGACTTTTTTTATTTACAGGCTTTAACTGCTTCAATAAAAAGCTCAAATTAAGCTGTATGAATTACAGACTTGTTACAAAAAGATAAACTAAACCAATCATCCAGTTATCTCCAAAGTTTATTTTATATATAAGGAGTTCAGATGCAAAACTCTCTAAGTGGGGCCGGCATGTTTTTCTGTGAATGAGCATCTTTTTAATCAGGTTCTTATGTTTAGGTTCAGTAATTTAACTTAAATGGCAATGAAAAGAGTATAAGTATTTCAGTAAATGAAATGCCTTATTATGTATTTGCTGCAAAACCCTCAAGTGCATTCAAGCTTTTTCTGGCAAAAACCTCCACTTCTAAAAAAAAACCCACTTCTTTGTACAAGACCATAAATGGTTGCAAAATCACAAAAAAATGCCACTAAACATTGCAAATGATGCAAGTAAAAATTATGAAACTGAACACATAAGAGGACACTGTGATCCATGTCGCTGCCACATTCAGATTGTATTCAGGTTCAAGTTCTCACAAAAGGCATACAGGTTTAAATGTGATCCATGTTTCACATTCATCTTTGGTTAATATCATTATCTCATTTTTGACCGAGGTGGCGTTTAGTGGCTTTTGCTTGTAGTCAGTTAATAAAGTTATCTTAATCTTTACTGGATTTATGGTTTAGCTTAGTTTAGTGAATGTCCCTTTGTTGCATTTTTTTTTTGTTTTTCATTTTTTGTGTACATGTGTGGGAGATGCATTTGACCTGTCTGAACCTGAATCGGCACAGCACTGCCAAAACATATCCAAAGTTCCAATTAAGCATTTTGTTTATAGGGAGTCAGTCTCATTTAGTGAGATGTTTTTTTGCTTTTTGGGCTGCTCTTATGTACTTAGGCCTTTACAGTATCTTTTGTGTACAGTACTTTCACATTTTATTTTAGATGTAGACTGATCAAATATTGCTACAACACACGTGACTGCTACTCATTCAGAGAAACCACCAAACACACCTTCTTCACCGGGTCACAGGAAGTACTATTGTTGTATATGCTGTATATGTACGAGGTACTTGTTATTTTTTTAAGCAAAAAGAAAGGCTCATGGAAAAGATTATATTAATCTGTTTTAATCTATTCCTCACATTGCCTTTGAGGTATGTGGTGCTCCTCTGGTATTAGACTTGTGTTTAATTGTAGTAAAGGTCATGTGTATCTGTTCAAGTATAAACTGCTTCATTTGTAGCTAGACGGGTTACACATCACTACACAGACTGCAACAGTGAAACTGTATTCACTGCAGTTTTTCTGTGTTATAAATCAGCTCGAGAAAGGAGGATTTTTATATCTATGTCAAGTTTCGATGGCAAGAATGCTTTGGGAAGGTCCATGCTTTATTTGTCACTTTGTTTTATTTTGTTTGCTTTGCAGAATTTACAAGTTTTATGCCCAAAAGCATAACGTCATTTATCGTGACTGCCTCTATGAATCTTAGAAATAACTATAGGCCTTTTTTGTTTTACCTTTTTTTAGACTTCGATGTAAAGTCATTGCATGCAAAACACTTACTAAATGCGCCAGACATCCTAACCACTGGTTTCCTGTTGGGCCAACTTTGTTTTCTCTGCTCCATCCTTTATCTTCATTGCATTTTGTCTGTTTGATGACATAATTTGCACTGCACAAATTTTAAAGGTCGGATTTAAATGTATAGGGGTCTTGTTAAAGATAAACTTCAGCCACGCACTTGTTTCTAACAAGGAACAGCACAGTTTGTTTAAGTGTCCTTAACTTAAGCCCAGTACACACCACAAGATAATCGGGCAGAATTTGGGCCGATTTTTCCCCTCCTAGGGAAGATCGTCTATGTGGTTGAACCGGTTATCTTATCAGATTTTTATGTGGTGCACGGTGCGACTGAGAGCGAAGCACTGGCCCAATCGGGCAAATGACAGTACTGTTTACTGGCCCGAACGTCTCGCACGCTGGCCCCGGGCCACCAGGCAGTCCTTTATGTTGAGCCCTGCATCAGAGATGTAAAAAAGCAGTTCATTTCATACCTTTATTCTTTATACCTGTTGTACCTGTTTGTATACTGTAAAATCACGTTTGCTGCAAGAGACATTGCGAGATCTCCGCGAGATTTCCCGTATTCTCAAGAAACTTGCGTTGTTTATGACGTTTATCTTATAGAGACAGTGCGCAACATGTCATAACCTGAAAACCACGCCCACCAGGGGACAACAATCCATCCGTTTCCATTGACTTTGTATTGCGAGAGGCTGCCTCCTTGTCATTTATGACTTATAACAAAAACAGAATAATACATAAAAGCTGCTGTGTGTCAGGGTGTACAGCTAACAAGCCAAAAAACCCAGAAATTAGTTTTTATTAGTTGTCGACCCCAAAAAAATGATCATTTAAAGACACAAAAGTGGAAACAGGCAACTTTTCATAGTACTACTATTAGTAGAACTGCGCCCAGACGGAAACGTAGTTGGCGATCTGCTTTTTTCTCCTTAAAAGCTGGGTTTTACGGCTCGACAGCTTATAAACATCTATTTCTGTTTTTGTTTTTTGGCTTCTTCGCTGTACACATTGTCACACAGCAGCTTTAAGCATTATTTTGTTTTTGTTATAAGCCAGAAATGAGGAGGCGGCCTCTCGCAATACAAAGTCAATGGAGGCGGTTGGATTGTTCATGACCACGTAGTGGCACTCCACACACTATGGAAACAAAAGTGTTAAATCGTCAATTTTTTTATGTGGTCTCTCG
Organism: Paramisgurnus dabryanus; assembly: GCF_030506205.2. Lineage (NCBI taxonomy): Eukaryota > Metazoa > Chordata > Actinopteri > Cypriniformes > Cobitidae > Paramisgurnus > Paramisgurnus dabryanus. Next base: position 30,673,037 of record NC_133339.1, read on the forward strand.
CATTTTCAAAATCTGATAAGATTTAAAAAAAATCTTTTGGTGTGGCACTAGCTTTAGGACGTTTTTTTTCTTATTGTTGGTTTTGCTGGTGTTTTGAATTAATATTATGTTTTATACTTTTTTATTGCTGCACTGTGATTGAATAAGCCAAGACTGAAAACGGTGAGCTGCTGTTGATCTGGAATCGTGGATGATTTATTGATGTATCTGGGTTTTTAATGTTAGATGCTCCCTCATTTCTAAGTTGCCTTGAATAAAAGTGCCTGCAAAATGAGAAAATAATTAATCAATAGTATTTTTTTATTTATGATAAATACTCTATTTTGCAAATTTAGTACATTTAGGATCAGAAGTTCAATTGATCAAGAGTTCAGATTCATAAAATGTTGTATTAGATGTTTAGCAGAAATTCTTAAATGAACTCCTCCTCTCTACTGTAAGCATGTCTAGATCGTGATTTTACTGCTGGTTACTATGTAGCTAAGAGAAGAATCAGACATTCTTTCTTTATCATTCACCTTTCTCTTGACTTTCTCATTTCCTGTGTTGTCCTTGATAAAACCAGATTTAAGAGTCACATGACAGGCATGGAGCAAGAACACAAGCGGATGGGTGGCGTTGGTGATTTGAGGAGGGGGCGAAAGTGGGGGTCCAAATGATATAATGCCCACATGGGTGGGGGTTGCCTTTTATCTCACCTTTTGTTTTTCATTGCCAGTCCATGCCTGTCACCTTCATCTTACTCTTTATCTTTTTCATCTCTCCCCCTCTCTCGACTTTGTGTATGTCCTCATTACAGTATAACTCATCACACTGTGAGACGCGTATGAACAAGTGAATTGGAATAAACCCACTTTAAGAATATAATGAAGGAATTGTGTCAAATTGAGCAAAGAGGATTATATTTGAGTTCCCTTGGGAAATTATTACTGTTCACTTCATGGGCAAGGGAAATATTTAGGGACAAATAAAACATAAATGAAAAATAAAATGAAAAAGTGTGAAAATAAAACAAAACATTTATGAAATTCAACTTTATTAAGTTGTTTTTAAGGTAAAACAGTCCACCAGGAACACCAGAGGAATGATTGCTTCTCTTTTGTTTTCAATGAGATTTCTGTGAATATATTGGCCGTTTATAGATAGTGTAATGTAAATTTATCCGAACATAAAATGGAGCATTTAAATAAAGCAAACTAAACTCTTCATTTAAGAGGTTTACCACATGCCCCTGTCATGTTCAGCTACATGTCAGCCCTTTAACTTTGTAGTAAATAGGCATCATGTTGTTTAGGCATGTGATACAATATTAAATGCTTAAATTGCAATGATATTGTGTTTTACCAAACTTTATGTGACACATAACTTCTCGGCTTAAGGAACGAATTCACTGTTGATAACAATGTCATACACTATACATTTCCGATAAAACTCATCAAGCAGAATTTTAAGAAGATAAATTAACCGCATCGGCCATTCGTTATCCCGTAAGATACAGGTCACGATCTGATGAGAGCTCATCCTTCATAAAGCCGAATATTTATGAGGCCTCAGGCAGCAAGGTTGGATAAAATAGCAACTAAAGTATGTGTCCAAAAATCATGAAACTTTAATGCCGCAGGACTCCAGGCAGCTCTGCTGTAGTGATTATTATTTCTGTTGTGCACGCCGAAAAATGTTGAAATAAAATTGATTGATTTTGTAATGATTTTTAATGAAAAGCCTCTTTAATTCTGCTCACATTTTAAAGACCCTTGAGGATTATATCTGATCCATTACAGCAGATCTAAATGTCTCTTAAGCCTGTATATTTAATGATGCACGGTTTTGTGACATGAGTCCCAGACAGTACATGAGGATTAAGAATGCAGGACTCATTGATATTTATTGCTTATGGAAATGACTTGGTTATTTTTGACCCATAATAGGTAAATATTGGACTGCTGGGTTATTATACCCCATAGTTGCATAACAACAACCCAGCATGGGGTCATTTTTTAACCCAGCACGTGTTCTGTCCAATATTTACCCATTTTGGGTCAAAAATAACCCAGCCATTTTTAGAGTATACGCTGCTAAAAACAAGTACAAAACTGTACCTTTTCTGTTGCTGGGGTGGTACCCTCATAGATTGATTTTTGTACCTTTATGGGTATACACCACATTGAAATGTTGTAAGTTTTGGGGTACAATATTATAACCTAAGGACCTATAGTGTGTACATTAAGGACGCAAAATGTACCACTCAAACTTTAGGGGTACAAAACGGTTAACTGTGTAAAGGTACACAGTAGATCCTCAAGGTACTGTATAATGTACCCAAAAAGGTAGAACATTGTATTATGTTTAGTATACCTGTAAAGATACAAAACAGAACCTTAGGGTATCACCCTAGGGACAGAAAAGGTACAGTTTTATACCTTTTTTTATAAGTGTTGCATAAGTGCATTACGTTAACCAATCCTCAGTCTATTACACAAACCTATTCACCAAATCCACGTGTGAGTAAAATGTCATAGGGGTGGTTTCCCAGACAAGGATTAGCTTAAGATAGAACTAGGTCTTAGTTTAATTAGGAAATATATCTAGTTTTAACAAATATGCCTTACTCCCTTGTGTGCATTTTGAGGCAAAACATATGGCACGGATGTATTTTTTAAGATATGTCAGTGCAAGTTGTTTTTTAGTTTGGACAGCTCTAGTTTGGACATTTGTTTTAGTCTAGGACTAGTCTAATCCCTGTCCAGGAAACCACCCCATAAACTTTATCTATGACTTATTTATTTTGTATGTTAATCATAAACAAAAGGCTTGTGCAAAGTAGTTAAAAACCTATTTTTCAAAAGAATTACAGTATTACAGTAATGAGAATCACCATCATGGATAATGGGATTTATAAAAACTGAAACGTAAAACATTCAGATCCATCACAGTAATAGGAATGGGGGAATAATGTAGCAATGGATTTACATTACAAATGACTTGGGTGGTTTCAACCCATAGTTGAGACAAAATATAGGATAGTTCAACCCAGAATTTGCATTAGGTTAAGCCTAATATGGACAACCCAATCAATTGGTTTAAATTAACCTATGCTGGGTTGTTTTATACCATGGTTGGGCCAAATATAGACATTATCTTGGTCAATTTAAAACAACGGTTGGGTTTTTTCAAATTTTACCCACAATGGGTTAAAACAACCCAGCATTTTTAGAGTTTAAATGTATTTTGCAAATGTAGTAAATTACTTCATATTCTCTTTGCAAAACATAAATCATTTTTAGTTTTTGATTAAGAGGTAAAGTTATCTGTACAGTACATGTTTTTGACTGCTTTCACCGTTGTGCATTGTGCTCTTGTAGTAATGGGTTTAAACAAGTTCTTCCAAGTCACAATCATTTCGTGTAACCCGACAAGCCCAGACAGCTATGAGTAAGACATGCTTGAGTTTATGTGCAGTGTGCAATAAGGTTAGAGGATAGAGTGAAATACAAGGGATAGGCGAAGAGGTGCAAGTGAATTTATTTCCTTTTCTTGAAAGTCTTCATGTGCTTTTTGTCTCATACAACCAGTACTGTGTTCACGTTGGATAAAATCCTGCCCCAGGACAGGCTTTAGCTCAATAAGATTTTTACTTGTTTCAGACTTCTTGTAGGAGCACCTAAGGAGAAGGCGGAGCCTGGACTGCCAGCCAATGAGACTGGAGATATGTATGCCTGTCCAATCACAACAGATCCCAAAGACTGTAAAAGACTGAACCTTATTAAAGGTACAATTTGTAAGATATTTGCAGTAAATTATCCAATAAACCACTACTCCAGTGTTATATATTTTGTCCAGCTGATTACTATCAATATCATTTTTCATCTGTTGATTCCAGCCTTTTGTTGTTGATTTTTGTATTGTTGCTGTCGTTGTGAAAGATTAATTGATAAACTACAAACTGTCCAATTATTACATAATACTTTGAATTAATAATTCTTATTATTATAAAAGCATTACATTTGAAAGTTTAAGCCAGTTTTTTATGTAATGCAATATATTATCATTTTCTTATTTCACGCAGTGCACTGTTAATACACAGGGCAAAGAAATGATCAAGAAGTGTGGTGGCACATTACAAACCTTTTTAGCTTGAATCATTTATTTTTATGTAGTAGATAGGCAGGTAGTGCTTATATAATATCTAGATTATTGTGAATTATTTTGTTAAACAGATCTTGAAGAGAAATCAGATCCTAACATGGAGATAATTGAAGGAATGTGGTTAGGTGTGTCTGTTGCCAGTCAGAATAAACCAGGTGGTCGTGTATTGGTGAGTATCATGATAATATTAATTTTCTCTTCCTCATGTTGAAACTAAATTCATAATAATGCAATATTCATACAATATAACTCACGATTTAATAGGCATGCGGCCATCGTTACATTCGGAACATGTCGTCCATCTACCGCATGATTGGAAGATGCTACATTCGTGGAAATGATTTCCTGTATGACGAAAAGGACCATCAGTGGCAGTTACATGAAGAGATGTGTGACCCCAGTAGTACTATGGAAAATGAGGGCATGTGTCTTGCTGGTATGTCTTCAGCCTTCACGCAGAATGAGATCGTCCTTGGCTCACCTGGATGCTACAACTGGCAGGGTAAGGGAATTTCATGTAAACTAATATTTTATCTGATTCTAAAACAAGTAAACAATGTTTGCTAAATCTGACGATTTTCTCTTAATTTGCAGGGAATGCTATTCTGAAGTGGCATAGCCCTAAGGATGTTTATACTACAATAAAGAGCAAGTTTCAAAAATTTCAAGATCAAGCAAATATTTACATTGGTAAGGTAATGGCACAGCTTAGAATAGATAGCAAGCCATTCATTTACGTTTTCATTTTTCTGCATTTGGCAGACGCTTCTATCCAAAGCGAATAACAGTGCGCTATACATTTTTTATTATTAGTAAGTGTTTATCAAGTATCAAAGCTACAACCTTTGTGCTGCTAATGCAATGCTTTACCATTAGAGCAACTACATTAAAACTTCATTTTATCTGGAACTCATAACCAAAAACATAAATATTTGCATGTATTTTGTTAGTAGATTTTAAGTTCAAATAAAGGGGCCTACAGTGTTTTTAAAATGTACATTTTAATTGTATAAGTCTCTTCTGCATGAATTAGTGGTAAACATTATATTGGCAGAAGTGAATATTAGGCAAAGTATAGAATGCCACATTTTATTAAGATTTGATTTTGTTTCAAGTTCCAACACTTAAATGCTTCACCAACATTAGTTTTATTCTAACAGTTGTCAAATTCTGATTCCATGATTATTTTTAATGAATATTAGGGATGCACCGATAGGATTTTTTTGGGCCGATACCGATTTAAACAGACAACTTCTGGCTGATGCCGATATTAAACACTTGTATACAATACTATACAGTTGGTCTATTAGCTAGTTTATTTCTGCATCAAATTATTTTTACTGCACATGGATTGGATCTAATTAACATTCAAATGACCAATATAATAAGAGAGGCACAAATTAAGCTAAAACAAATATAATAAGACAGCATGACAACCTTCAAAGGTGGTTTTTGCTATACAGCATTTATTTTATTAACAACATGAACTCATTTTTTTTTACATATAATGGATTTCTTTATGCAGTTAATTAATAAACAATCCGTATCGGCCTTTCTCGTGCTATTGCCGATATGCCGATGGTTTAAAATTAATCAAAAATCGGCCGATAAATATCGGCGGCCGATACATCAGTGCATCACTAATGAATATTCATATTTGTGTTAAACCACAATATCTAGTTATTTTGCTATTGAACAATTTATTCCAGTCACAACTAACATTATAACTTTATTTTTTAGGTTATTCTGTAGCTACGGATCAAGGCATATTAAGCAAAGATAAATACACAGTGGTAACAGGAGCACCAAGGGACAAAGCCAAAGGATCAGTGATGATGGCCCAATCAGAAACCACTGGAGGAAACCTCATATTACAAAGCACTCTCAAGGGGGAGCAAGTAGGATCTTATTTTGGCAATAGCATTGCTATTGTGGATCTTAACAATGACAGGTAAAGACATTTATTATATTATTTGTCTAAAACTAGAAATTTAAAACTGGAAATAGGTGTACAATAATGGAGTCTTCATGGAACTTCTTATGCAGTTGGAAGGATTTGATTGTTGGAGCACCGTTTTATTTTGACCGGAAAAAACTTGAAGGCGGGGCGGTGTATATCTATATGAATCAGAATGGAGTTTTCCGTAACAAAGCCGACTTGGTCCTCTATGGATCTAAAGACTCTGCCTTTGGAATGGCTGTTGTGGCTATCGGTGATGTTAACCAGGATGGCTTCCAAGGTAGGATTTGTTTACTTGCTTTGCACTCTAAGTAATATGGATGTTGTAGTCATTTAATGCTAATGTGCCGTTTATTTGCATTTTATTTTGTGTCAGTCAGTGTTGCACAAGCTGAAGCAAGAACATTTTACTCTGCTGCCTTCTTGTGGTTTTATTAAGAAATATTTCTCGTTGATGGTTTCCTGCTTTATACTTGTCTATCACAGATTTTGCTGTTGGTGCTCCATATGATGGGAATGGAAAGGGCAGTGTGTCTATATGGTTGGGTAACAAAAACGGCATATCTCCCAAGCCTAGTCAGGTGAGATTGTATTTTTTTAAGACGTTTTGAAATAAACTGAATTTGACCCTGTTTACTTTCTAAATAAATGTTTCTAGTTTTATCAAAAATAATTTGATTTATCCAGTATTTGGTAGTAACTAGAGTATTATGCCCCCGGTTTCACAGACAAAGCTTAAGGTTACTCCTAGACTAAAAGACATGTTTGAGCGTCTCAACTAAAAACACACACTTGCACAGACAGATCTTAAAATTTGCCAGCCCAGTGCCATTGATTTGTCTCAAGAATCAAGATACACACACGTCTTTTTTAAAGCGTGTTTATAAATAACGCTTAAACATCTTAATTGAACTAAGACCTATCCTGGCTTTAGCTAAGCCATGTCTGTGAAACCAGGCCATGGTGTTTTAAATAGAAGTACTGCAATAGCGTGACAATAATATGCAAGTTGTTTTAAATCCAAGTGTTAAATTGATGCAAATTAATTGTTTTACAGTTTACATTGCTTAAAAGAGTTGAATTAACAATTACAGAGTTTAATGTAGTATCAAGTTTTATTTTACACCATTAGTTGTTAACACTGCCAGTCTGACTACTGTTCCACATGGCATACAGTACATAAAAGAGGACACACTAGGACACTTCATTGCAAATGTATCACTTTTGCACCTGCAATATTTCCTCAGGTCATTTATGGAAAAGATATCCCAGCTGCTGGATTCCAGACATTTGGCTATTCCATCAGCGGTGGTTTGGATGTGGACAAGAACAGTTACCCAGATATCGTGGTTGGATCATTAGATGACCGCGTGGTTTTGCTTAGGTGATTTGACAGTTTGCTTATATTTGTAACACATTTATGCATTTGGAAGACACTTTTATCTAAACTTATATTTCACAAGCATCAAGCTGGGATATAAAAAAACATTGACTAGTGTTGTGATTTCATATCTTAATGTATTTTCTTTATTGTTCCCCTTATAAGGGCCCGTCCAGTGATTCACCTGAAGAAGACTTTCACTGTGACACCAGAGATTATTGATCCCAATAATTGTGATGCCTGGTACAAACATTTGATTCACCTAATTGTTAACATGTTCACTTTTTGTGTATTTAGAAATGCACACAATACACTACATTCAATTAAATAAGCTTTCTATTGATGTATGGTTTGTTAGTATAGGGCATTATTTGGCAGAAATACAACCCTATCTGAAAATCAAAATAACCAAAATATTGAGAAAATCACCTTTAAAGATGTCCAAATGAAGTTTTAGTAAAAACATATTACTAATGATAAATACTTTTTTTATTTATTAATTTAGGAAATGTACAATATCTTAATGGAACATGATCTTTAAATGGGTCATAGGGTGAAAATCTGACTTTTAATCTGACTATAATTATGTCCCCAGTGCTTCTATCAACCTAGAAAATGTGAAAAAAAAGATCAACCCAGTAACTTAGTTCTGGTAAATCATTTTTTGCAAGCATGTGAAAAATTAGGTCGTTCAGATTTTGTGAGGTAGGTAGCCAATTACAATAATACCGCCCCTTATCTGCACTATCCAATCACGGCACTGCGAATTAGTGCAGAGAAAGAGAGAGAGAGAGAGAAATAATTGACACCACAATTGAGTTTCAATTGTAACAAACCACCATCATTGCGATCAGCCCATTTCATCAGCTCATTTCCCTTTTTGAAGGACACAACCAAAAACAGCACATTGCTTGCACCTACAAAGTGGCAATTTTAACATGCTATAATAAATTATCTGTGGGGTATTTTAAGCTAAAACTTCACATAAGCACTCTGGGGACACCAAAGACTTATTTTACATATTTAAAAAATCTCATATGATGACCCCTTTAATATCCTAATCATAAAAAAATGATAATTTTGACCCATACAATGTATTGTAAGCTATTGGTACAAAGTTCCGTGGGATAGTCACGAATTTATTTGCTAATTCTTTCGTGGCATTCTCACGTATTAGTTACTCAACTGCTTTTTCCTATTTTCAAACCATTTTCGCTTCGGTTTAGGGTTAGATTTGGTGTTTGCGTTAGTATGTCACTTTAACTATTGGTTTATACTATTTTTTCTGATTTATTCTTTTATATTTTCTAAACTTTAAACAATTGTCGCCTGGCATTGGGGTTAGAGTCGGGCTTGGGTAAGGATGTCATTTCACGTAAATCTAACCCTAAACCAATGGTAAGAAACAGGACAAAACAGTTGAGTAACCAATTAGTGAGAATGCCACGGGCCACAGAAAAATGCGGAGATCCGTGAGATCAGACATGTGTCTTATGACTGTTTTTGTGGTCCAGGGTCACAAAGAAATAAAGTACACCTAACTTTTGGGCCAAAAAAACACTTTTTATGAATTTTTAGATATATAACTCAAAGAACTCTTACATTTTATATAAAAATGTTTGGTATTATCCCATGTCTGCATTTCTTAATTTTCTCCACAGTGAATTAAAGTCTACAGTAATTGCTTTGTTTTCTTGTTACAGTATTAAGGCAGTAATCTGTCTCTCCTACACACTAAGTACTGGCAGTACCAGTTCCCAGAAGAGTATTAGTAAGTGCCACATCGCAATGCATTATCCTAAATACACATCCAACCTTCCAACAAGCATGATTCAATGCTGATTTATTTCCCGAGTGTCAGGATTCAAATCCGACATGAGGTCGTTCTAATAAAGCTCTGTAATTTTGTCAGCTTTTCAGTATACAGTGGAAGCCGATTCGTTTCAACGGAGTCCACGCGTTCGTTTCCTTGACAACAAAGAGGGCACAATGTCCGTTAATCCGTCTGGCGAATGTCGTACTCTGAAGCTCGAGCTGGTGGTATGAAACAAGGCCGTCCTTGAAACTGTCATCTTATACAGTACTCTTAGAAACAGAAGCTCATGTATGTTTTAAAATATGGTATATCAGTTATAACAGTGGTTCTCAAACTGGGGTCCGGGGCCCCCAGGGGGGCCGCGAGATGGTGCCAGGGGGGCCCCAGTTTTATGACATTTTATAAAATACATTAATTTATCATGAATTCTGTGTAATTAAACCTAAAAAATAAGGCTACTAACCAACTACTTTGTATAACTTAATATGTTTTGTTTAATTAAAATGTTACATTTTAGAACAGTATTTTGTCAAACATTTTCTTTGGGGTGGGCCGCGAAGGAATGCACCGTACACAAGGGGGCCGCATGCGGAAAAAGTTTGTGAACCACTGAGTTATTAGATACTTAGTGTCTCTGTATCTAACTTTCACAGTCCAAGACGATCCAAGACAAAGTGGCTCCAATAGTTTTCTCCCTGACCTTGGCTTTGGTGGAACCTCTACCTTCAGCTGGAGGGTCGGTGGAGGACCTCAGCCCATTTCCTGTGATCAGCCAGAAGGAAGCTCTGATTGGCAAAACTGAGGTATGACGCAGTCTGTTTTGGCTGCAACGCAAATAGTGTTTTATTGGACACATAGGGGCGTTTTCCCGGACCAGGATTAGCTTAATCCAGGACTAGGCCTTAGTTTAACTAGGAAATATAACTAGTTTTAACAAACATGCCTTACTAAAAACATTACCTGTGTGCATTTTGAGGTAAAACAAAGGGCCCTGATGTATTTTAAGATATGTACGTGCAAGTTGTTTTGAGTTTGGAGAGCTCTTAAAAGTGTTTAAGTCTAGGACTAGTCTAATCCCTGTCCGGGAAACCGCCCCATAATGTCTACTCTTCAGCACCTGTCCGTGTTTTCAGCTCAACCAATGCCGTCTCATTCTTTAGATTCACATTCTGAAAGCCTGTGGAGAGGATAACAAATGTGAGAGCAACCTTCAAATGACGGCTGTGTACACAGATGAGCAGAACAGGCCGTTTCCCACGTAAGTCACGTACGCTTTGTATCACTCTTCATGTGAAATAGATGATTCAGTGCTTGCATTTCACAGACTGAACATAACCTATAATGCTACAAAGAATGTAGCCAAACAGTTTTTACTTCCTCCTGTCCATCGTTTACCCACACTAAATGAAGATCTGATACAGTAGACCTGAAAAATAAACCATTATGTTCATTATACATTTAGCTTACAGATCTCGTATCTGATTGGCTGCTGGGAGAGCCGGCTTCCAGCTGATAATATTGATGATGTCTGTTTATTATTAAACGTGTGTGTTTCTACAGGCAGGACGGCAAGCAAATGTTCAACTACACGACTGAAGTAAAGAAGTTGAGGTTGATGGTAAATGTGACCAACACTAAATCAGGGGACAAGATAGCAGAAAATGCTTACAGTGCTATTCTAAATGTCACTATTCCCTCTTCGCTCAGCTTTTCTAGTCTGAGCCCAAAGGTATGAAGCAAAGACCTTTAGCTCATTATAGTTTTTTATTAATTACATCTCACTTCCTTCTAAAGTTTTCAATAATCTTCACACAGTACATAACAGTACCTCATTTAGTGCTATTCATCAATGCAATGAAAAAATCATGTTAACACTTTATTCAGTAACACTTTACCGCAAGTGGGTGTTTATAAGACTGACATGACACCTTCATAATCACGACATGACACGTGTCATGAACATGAAGGAGATTTTATGACAAAAGTCATTAAGTGTCATTTGTTTATTTATTTATTTTTTTAATGCAAAAATGACATTGTTTAAAATGTCTTTGTTATGACAACTTGACATAAACCAATACATCATAACTTGTCATAAATCTGTCATAAACATGACATAGAAGAATAATTATCAAACTACCTAGCTTTATTGGTTAACATTACATTAAACTCTCATTTAAATGTCATTAAGTGTCAATACTATGGGCCCTATTTTAACGATCTGAAATGCAAGTGCGAAGCGCAAGTGAGTTTGTGGGCGGATCTTGGGCGCTGTTGCTATTTTCCCGGCGGGAGAAATAACTCTTGCGCCAGGCGCAAATCAATAAGGGGTTGGTCTGAAGTAGGTTCATTATTCATAGGTGTGGTTTGGGCGTAACGTCAAATAAACCAATCAGAACGCTATCCAACATTCCCTTTAAACGCAAGTGCGCAAGTTCCATGGCGGGTTGCTATTATTATGACGGATTTACCAGGCACACGCCAGGAGCGGTTAACAGCCGAGGAGACCGACGTTCTTGTAAGAGCAGTCAAAGACAGAGAAGTTGTTTTGTATGGGGATAGGAGAAACCCACCCAAATCAGCGTAGGTTAAACAGGCGTGGGAGGAAATAGCCACAATTGTCTCATCAGCTGGCATCCCCAGGACGTTGCGCCGCAAGCGCTACAATGATGTCAGGAGACGGGGGAATCCCAAGCTTGCCAGCATAAATCGGGCACGCCGTGTAACGGGAGGTGGATCTGCCTATACACAGACACCAGCAGAGGACATCGCTGCGTCCACCCTCACCGCTGAAAGCCAAGAAACGCAAGCAGTCCAACCCCAAAGTACTCTTACAAATCAAGTTCACATAAGGTTTCTTATGAAAACATTTTAATTATTATTTACATAAAATAAATGTAATACAGCCACACAACAAACTTATGAAAATATTTTAATCGTTATTTGCATGATAATATTTTTAACGCAGCCACACAAAAATAAATAAAAACTATCACCACAATGCTCACCACAATGATTTCCCTTATCTCATGTGTTAATATTTTTTATTGTAACAATTTATGATTTGCAAAAATAACTGTTGCATCTGTGTAGATTAGATAAGCAAAGTTTGTGCGTGTTGTGCACGCTATACATTATGGTCAAGCATGCGCCCTTAAAATAGCATAATGAGCAATGCGCCACTGACTTTAGACTATTTTTTTCTGGTCAGTGGCGCAATTGTTTTTTGAAACTGCAAAATAGCATCAGGGATGGTTTTCGCCGGAACACACCTCCTTTTTTGCGCTGAACCGCCCCGGGAGCGCAAGTTCATTCCCTAGTTTGCCGATGTGCGCCGGTGCAAAATACGAATGATACATGCGTCACTGACAAAGGGACCAATGTCAAATAATTTTAAATACCTTAACAAAATGCAACAAACACGTCAAAAAATTATACTTTATGTATGTGCACAATAAATAAAAAACTGACAACTAACAGAGCTTGTTCTTTCTCACACAGAGGATTCATACATTTTCTGATATAGAAGAAAAAAATAACACAACACTTAATGAATTAATTTAATGTAATTAACTGTTTTTCCAGCGATATGATCCCAATGCTGCATGGCTTAACCCATTATTGTACTGTTTTCATTTAATTTTAGGTGAATCTGTCTCCAAATGCAATAAAATATAATTTTAATTATTTTTATTATTATTGGATGATTGATTTTATTTCTTAAACACATGAAGGAAAGCATACAAACTGAAGAATATTCATGATGCTGTTATAAAACTATTTGACAGAGTATTAACATTTATACCATTTAAATTATGAATTCAATTCAAACACTGGTAAGAAGTGGCCAGTTATGTTGTCTTGGTAATGTCAAGTTGTCATAACAAAGACATCTCAAACAATGTCATATTTGCATTAAAAATGACATGATTGAACGAATGACACTTAATGCCAGTTATCATAAACATGCATAAAATCTCCTTCATGTTCATGGCACGTGTCATGTCATGATTATGAAGGTGCCATGTCAGTCTTATGAACACCCCTTCAAGGACAGCGTTAGCCTTTATTCTAATGTGCCTTTGTTATGGATGTTTTATTTAATTATCGTAATAACAGTAAATTAGGCATGATTACATGCAACTGACCTTAAACCAAACTCTAATCCTAACCATAACACTATAGTAAGGACATGTTGTTAATTATAAGTACTCTACACTTACTGAATAAGGGAGCGTTGACAGTCATGATTTAAATTTAAATTTTATTTATATAGCGCTTTGTTTAATTGTTTCATAGCAGCTTTACATAAACAGATGGAGGAAAAAAACAGAAAAATCATAAAACATAAGCAGCAGAATATAGTGGTTAAGATAAACCATACTAGCGAACGTAGTAAAAATGTCAGCAGTCTCCCCAGGGGTTGAAAAACCCCCACTAAGAGAAAAACCCTGGGGGCGAAAAGTCCTAAGAGGGGAAAAAACCCTTGGGAGAGAGCCAGACATAGCTAATTCTATAGAGGATATATTATATAATAGGTACGATTTTATAAAATTTTATGGGGATTAAAACATAAAACAAGGATAAACTTGACAATAAGTATACTGTATAACTAAATTAGCGTCCACAATAACAGACCATATTGATAATGTTAATTCTAAGCTCATATACTGCAGTGTTACAGTCACAAATATGGATATAGACGACCTGCCGGTGCCTTATCCTTTCAATGCCAAACATCTTTCCATCAAAATCTAACTAAAGAAGCTGCATAATATATTAGAAAGCTGAAGGTGCACTTGTTGCTGGAATACAAAGAATATATTTTGCTCAGCTTGCTGATACTATGTATTGATAGAATACTTACATATATATACTGTCAATAGATCATTTTGCAGGATTTAAACAACACTAGTCCAGAAGCACTTCCTGTTTTAGTTTTTTAACACTGAACAAAATATTAGTATTACTATTAATTAATTTTAGAACAAAATACAACCAAAAGAAAATTTTGAACTGAATCAAAATGTAAAATAAATGTGAACAAAAAAACAAAAACAAAAAAAAACAGGAAGTGCTTCTGGAGATATCTTGCAAAATGGTCTAAACCTAGTATATCCCACTCTAAACACACCACTGCCTGAATGCTATATTCTTTAATAAGGCCATTAAAACCTGCGCTACAAACAAAACTAGCCAAGCAATGCTTGGGAGATTTGACAGTATGCTTTATTTATGAGCTGGAAAAATTGCTCTAAAAGTGATCTTAAACATATCATCTCTTATATCTTTATTGTTATAATTGTGGAGTGAACTCCACTATTCTCTTTTATTTAAAATGATTTTTATTATTTTGATAGTTATTGTTACGGTTATCATCCTTAGTGTGGGTGTCCCTTAAAATAGAGCATAACCAAAATCACAAACATCTTGGCACATAATATTTGCCCATATAAATATTTTAGAGTTCTGCTGTATGGTTTGTAGGCTACCTCAGTATGTCATTGATTATATAACATCAGGATCTGATGCATCCAGTGTAAACACTGTTTGACTGTCGAAAGTTTACGGTAAGCGAGTGAACTGGCGGATTAAAACAGTATTAAACTAATGTGTTTGTCTATCAGTTGTTTATGTAACAGCTGCAAATGAGGCTCATCCAGTCACATTTATAATTGTATTTCTGTTTCGAATCTCGAGTGTTTTTTTGTAACTCAAGTGTTATATAATGCCAGATTTGCACTGATGCAAGACTTATCATTTGTTTGCTATGAATAATCTCATTATTTGTTTGCAAGTTCCAGATAAAAATAAAAGTAATCAAATTTGATGACTCTTGCATTCACACTTTTGCATGGGCATTAGTACACAACATACATCAAAAACCAGTATTACTACAAGGCTGTGCAATAGTCCACATAAATTATTGAGTTGAAATAAAAAAAAAATTATATTGGGATTTATCATTACATTGTGATCATTACCATTTTATGATGTAAGATGTTGGTCATACGACAGAGGTAACCGGCCTCATTAATATAAAATGAATTACGGTACTGTATGGCGCTTGAGGTTAATGGGGTCCTGTTTATTGGCCCCTTATTTTTCCGAGTGTTTTTCTTTGTATTATCACTGTACACATGTACATTATAATCTCTTTATTCAGCTCATGTCTTTGTATTCCTGCAGGACTTGAGTGTTGAGGCGTCTCCTGATGTGCCTTTTCTTCTGTGCAGACTTGGAGACCCTTTCAAAACCGATCAGAGGGTGGGTTCTTATACTTCATTTATAGATATATTTAGCTACACTGTAATGCACATGTAACACTTGGTGCAACCATTTAACCATTACGTATTGGATGTTTGGTAATAGAAACTGAATTGAAGTATGGTAGTAATGAATTGCAATAGTTGAAGCGATGCAGTGGATTTAAAGATAGATTAAGTGTTCAATTTGTTGCCATCGCTGCTTTTTCACAGGTTGAGATTGAGATCACATTCGAAACGACAGGAATCACGATAGACACGGAAAAGATTGAGGCCGAGCTGCAGCTCTTAACGTACGATATGGCTTTTTTTCCCAAAAGTTTAAACTTATTTGGAGAGGTGTTTTGCACTTGAGCTAAGAACAGATGCTAATATTTGCATTAAAGTGACGCATATTAAATGCAATTGACATTGCCACAGCTGTTTTTCTGCCCAGCTTACATTAGAATCCAGTGCATAAACATTGCAAGAGTGATTTGTTGGATATGATTTGAATCCAGACACTAGCTTATTACAAGTATGTCTTTTGCACTTTTCAGCCAGAGCGATCAGAATGATCTATGGCCTCTTTCAAGAGTGCTGATGGTGGAGTACATCCTACAGCCTACCTTTAGTGTGTGAGTTACGCACTGTTTTATGCTTAAAGCATTTTAACACATCTTCACTGCTTTTCAAAGTAATGTCGAAAGTGACTCATTTTACAACTGTGAATTTAGCATTTTAACCAGGTACTTTATACCCTTTTTGGCTGACATTAAACTTCAGCAGGATTTACATATGAATGTAATTATGTGTTACACACATATTCAAAAGTTTTTACTGTTTCTTGTAGCATTCCTTATCAATACAGAGCAGAATTCAGTGGCAAAGTAGTTGGGGAATCAGCCATAAAATCCATCAGTGATATCGGAAGCCCAGTGGAATTTAACATTACGGTAACAGCATTTTAACACTCTTGGGCATAAACATAGTTCAAAACTGCACTTATATACTAAAATTGCACCATTACATGATTTTACTGGATCAATAGTAGGTTATACTCTAAAAAATGCTGGGTTATTTTTAGCGTAGCGTTGGGTCAAATGAGACGAACCCAACTCGTTGGGTTAAATTATCCCAGAAAATGTTTATAATTGATTCCACGATCTGTTAAATCAACCCAGCATTTTGTGTTGAAACAACCCAGCATAGGTTAAAGGGATAGTTCACCCAAAAATGAATATTCTGTCATCATTTCCTCACTTTCATGTTGTTACAAACCTGTATAAATTTCGTTGTTCTGATGAACACGAAGGAAGATATTTTGAGGATTATTTGTAACCAAACCGTTTGTGAGCCCTATTCACTTCCATAGTAGAATAAAAGAATCCTATGAAGGTCAATGGAGCTCACCAAATGATTGATATGAAAATTTCTCAAAATATCTTCATTCATGTTCATCAGAACAAAGAAATTTTGTAATTGTTGTAACACATACCTGTAAGTAAATGATGGCAAAAATTTTATTTTTGGGTGAACTATCCCTTTAAATGAGTGGTTCTCAAGCTTGGGGGTTCCATGGGGGCCCGGTTTTGTGACATTTTATAAAATACATGTATATTGTGTACATTGTATATTTTAATATGTTTTGATTAATTGAAATTCTAAGTTTGAGATTATTTTATGTCATACATCTTCTATGGGAGACGAAGGAATGGGCGCACCCCAGAAAGTTTGAGAACCACTGGGTTAAAATTACAAACCAACAGGGTTGGGTTTGATCTTTTTTACCCAATGCTGGATTGAAAATAACCCTGCATTTTTTAGTGAATGTGATGTGAATGAATCAAATCAAAGATCCAAAACCATCTGCTAAAATGAATGTCTGTTATAATTTGCATGGTTTCTTTAGCACTTAGACCTCAGTGAAAATAGTACCACTAGATGTTTATTCGAAATGCCTAAAGGTTTTGATTTCTCTAGTAGTTCATGTGGATACACATGCATAAAGTATTACTCACATATTACAAATATTTCTCACCAGAAAAAAAATATGAGTAACAAAATCATGATGAGTCTTTCTCACGTTTTGTGATGCTTGCCCTTTCAACAAAACACTGATTGATGGTGTAAAATAAACAATATAATATTTTTCCCACAGAGATTTTTAAAAATATAACGCACAACACAATTTAAAATTCAGTTTGGTGTGTTTCTTTTGCTTTACAACTGCAGGTGGCCCTTTCAGGAAAACCTCTTTCAGAAAATCTGGGTTATCTAGAAGTGATCTTTCAATGGCCTTATGCAGTGGCTAATGGAAAGTGGCTACTTTATCTGTCAGAAATCCAGATGACAGGAACCTCCAAACCCTTCTGTGTTCCTGCAGGAAGCATCATAAATCCATTACATTTTTCACTAAATGTACGACTTTAGCCGTTTTTTTATTTTGCAATACAGAGATTATGAGAGAGTACTGGCTAGCTCACCCTTGAATTAAAATGTTAATTTACTCTAATGTCTTTCAAAATGATTTTCTTTTGTTGAAGGGAGAAGTTTGAAGGACGTTGATACAGTTTTTTTAAATACAATTAAATAGTGAGTGAGAATGTTAATTATGTGTGTGGTGCGTCCTATTGATAGGCATCAGATCGTGGGTCTAGAAGGAGAAAAAGAGACGAGGCCTCCGTTGAGGCCGAAGTATCTGAGCCAAAGGCCTCACTGAACCCACGGGGCGTCCCCAGGAAAACGGTCCGCCTGGTGAGTATATTGGTCTCCTCAACCATTGTTTAGTTGCTAGGCAACTGGATAATAATGGAATGCCTTTTCGGATAGTTTGCATGATCAAGTATGCAACAGAGACTTGAGAGGTTTAACAAAAATTAAGGGTGTTTTTGTTGTCACTCCTCGTTGACTTGCAATGTCAGGACTGCACCACAGGTACTGCTCTCTGTCAAACCTTTACCTGCCCTCTGCGGGACATGAAGAGCAAAGCCACACTCACTGTCAGAGCACGATTATGGAACAGCACGATGCTTGAGGTCAGTTTTCTTCTGAAACTTCACCACATCTCATCTCATTACTGCAGGTTTACTGAATCTTTGTGTTAGATAAATCTGACAAATCTGATTGTCCAGTTTGTGCTAGTTTGATGTTTAATGTGGGTTCGTATAAGTTTACAGTTTTTGTTTATGGTTCCCGCTGTCGTGGAAAACTTATGCTCCTTAAAAAAATGGTACTAAAGCTGTCACTGGGACGGTATACTTTAAAAAGGTCCTAATATGTACCATACAGGTACAGATATATACTCACCTAAAGGATTATTAGGAACACCTGTTCAATTTCTCATTAATGCAGTTATCTAATCAACCAATCACATGGCAGTTGCTTCAATGCATTTAGAGGCGTGGTCCTGGTCAAGACAATCTCCTAAACTCCAAACTGAATGTCAGAATGGGAAAGAAAGGTGATTTAAGCAATTTTGAGCGTGGCATGGTTGTTGGTTCCATACGGGCCGGTTTGAGTATTTCACAATCTGCTCAGTTACTGGGATTTTCACGCACAATCATTTCTAGGGTTTACAAAGAATGGTGTGAAAAACATCCAGCATGTGGCAGTAGAGTGGGCGAAAATGCCTTGTTGAGGTCAGAGGAGAATGGGCCGACTGATTCAAGCTGATAGAAGAGCAACTTTGACTGAAATAATCACTCGTTACAACCGAGGTATGCAGCAAAGCATTTGTGAAGACACAACACGCACAACCTTGAGGCTGATGGGCTACAACGGCAAAAGACCCCACCGGGTACCACTCATCTCCACTACAAATAGGAAAAAGAGGCTACAATTTGCCCGAGCTCATCAAAATTAAACAGTTGAAGACTAGAAAAATGTTGCCTGGTCTGATGAGTCTCGATATCTGTTAACACATTCAGATAGTAAAGTCAGAATTTAGCGTAAACCGGATAATAACATGGATCCATCAATCCTTGTTACCACTGTGCAGGCTGGTGGTGTTGGTGTAATGGTGTGGGGGATGTTTTCTTGGCACACTTTAGGCCCCTTAGTGCCAATTGGGCATTGTTTAAATGCCAGGGCCTACCTGAGCATTGTTTCTGACCATGTCCATCCCTACCAATGTGTACTTTTGAGGTACATATATGCGCTCTTTAGGTATAAAGGTGTACTTTTTGAAAGGGTACCACCCCAGTGACAGCTTTTGTACCTAGTATGATTTCTATGCGTTAAAAATGATGGTA
Source organism: Paramisgurnus dabryanus (assembly GCF_030506205.2). Taxonomy (NCBI): domain Eukaryota; kingdom Metazoa; phylum Chordata; class Actinopteri; order Cypriniformes; family Cobitidae; genus Paramisgurnus; species Paramisgurnus dabryanus. The sequence goes on from NC_133339.1 coordinate 30,692,838, forward strand.
ATTGTTATAATTTCAAAAGGTTATGAAAAACTACTTTAGGACAATGTTTTAAACTGATTTGGTCAAAAATAAAGTGAACATTGGTTAAAAACGTGGGAACCCTGTTTGTAACACCATGTGTGGTACGTCTGTCATCATTTATTCACCTTGAAGATTTTTCAAACCTTTATACATTTTTTGTTGTTGTTCTGAACACAAAGGCAGATATTTGTAGTCAAGCAGGAAACAGGAGCACCATTTACTTCCATAAAGGAAAAGAAAATTACTATAGAAGTCAATGGTATCCCCAAAACAGTTTGGTTGCAAACATTTCTCAAAATATCTTCCTTTGGTTCAGAAGAACAAAAAAAATGTATACAGATCTGTAACTTGAGGGTGAGTAAATGATGACAGAATTTTCATTTTTTTGGGTGAGCTGTCCCTTTAAGTCACAAAGTGTTTTACATGTGCATCAGGATGTACTGTACCTACCTAACCTTTTCTAAAGTTGTGAAAAATCATGTGTCTCCATATAGGACTATCCTGCTGCGACAGTATATGTACACGGCAATGCCACTTTGAGTTTAAAAACAGACAAAGCTACCATCAAGATGATCAATGACACCCGTGAGGTACTAACTCAACATCTTCCTTCTCTTTCTCCTAGAACTCGCTCCCGCATACATTTAGCATAAGTGAGGGAGAATCAAATAAATATGAAAATGAGGCAATTTTCCAGTATATGTTTCCCGGTTAATGACATCAAAGTTTTTTTTCTGTGTTTAGTTCACAGTAGCTATAGATCCTGCAGTGACAGAAGAACTTCCATATGAAGCACCGCTATGGATTATCATTGTGTCTGTCCTGGCAGGAGTGCTGCTCCTGGGTCTGATTGTCATTCTCTTATGGAAGGTGAGGATCTGTTAAGCACTTTTTCATTGCATTCTCGCCTTTGTGTGTCATTCTGAATGCGATGACACCTGCAACATCACATCAACACCTTCAGAGAGGTGATGTTTTGTAACTGCACAAACAGTCCCGTGGGCTTGAGAGGAGCAACGACACATACTGCACACAGTTACTTCCCCCTTTATTTTAACAGTTACCTTTAATGTAATGTAGATAGATGCAATACAGTTGCGTTTGAAAGTCCATATTGAAAATGTGGGAATCAAAGTTTTATTTCAACCTGGAAATAAAAAAGTTGTCAAATAAGTTAAACGTACACATGGTTATGCACTACATACAGTATATGGTACTAATGTACGATCATGCATGTTAACTTGCTTGTACTATACTTTACTGTAGGTCAGATTATCCTTGCTTCCATAAAAGCACGTACTGTAAGATGGTTTTGGGGACATTTTTAGGTCATGCTGAATAACACGGATCATCAAGTTTTGCACAAACATGTGGAGCCTGAGCCATCTGGAACGTATGCTGTCTTTAAAGCAAATGAGGACATACTAAATATACAAATTACTTTTCTTGTTAATTTTATTCAGCATTTAACTCAAATTGTGATGCTGTTAAGATCATTTAAAAAAAGCATAAAATATACAATTTGGAAGTTGCAAAATATACAACTCCCCTAGAGTTAAAGGTATAGCGGAAGATTTTCGTTTTCCGGGTGGATCACCACTGTTATTGGTCATCCCAGATGTCAATCATTCTGATTATATGTTGACGTATAACCGTCGCACGTGCTCGCCTCTACGTTCGCTTTCTGCACATGCGCACTTTCACGTGTATGTGTGTTGTGCTACGGTTTCAACCATTCATTGAAGGTCGCGTTCTCACTGTATTTTTTTCAAAATGTCTGAGGGTCGCAAGAGAAAAAGTGTCTACGAATTGTATGACAAGCAGAGAAAGGACTATAAATAAAGAAACAAGACCAGATGTTTATGGGAGACTATTTCACACGCTGGCGTGAGCTAAAAGGACAGGTTGGGCTTCCCACGCGAAGTTTCTACTGGAAAGGTACATTTTGTCATGCTATTTGGAGAAATCCATTTAAAATCACTGCTGGGAAAAGTTGATGTAAGCTATGATTTGCGATGCTAGCCCTGGCACAAGTCACGAACCGCACAGACACGGTAAACATGCTGACAGAAACTTGTAAACAGAGCGACAAGAAGAACTGAGCTCCTGCACGCTCTCTCTCTGTCTCGTGCACGCGTTTAACAGGCGTTCCCTCTCGGGAGCATTTTTTAAAAAATATCGAGGGGCGGTTCTTTTAAATAATTCGGGAAAATCTTCCGCTATACCTTTAAACATTTGATTTTTACCGTTTTGGAAGTCATTCAGCTGATCTCCGGGTCTGGCGATACCACTTTTAGCATAGCTTAGCATAATTCATTGAATCTGATTAGACCATTAGATTTTCTAGGCAGATATGGCTAGGAGCTATACTCTCATTCTGCCGTAATAATCAAGGACTTTGCTGCCGTAACATGGCTGCAGCAGGCGCAATGATATTATGCACTGCCTAAAAATAGTCCCATGCTATTGAAAGTTACCAAGGGGACTATTTTAAATTACATTTTTTGTCTGTCTTAGTACACAATGTAACTACAGAAGAGTCAAGTTTTAAATAGGATTAAATAAAAATATTGAAACTATGTTTATTTTTTTTATGGCGATGCTAATGGTCAAGCGATTCAAGGGATTATGCTAAGCTATGCTAAAAGTGGTACTGCCAGACCCAGAGATCCGCTGAATGGATTTCAAAACTGTAAAAATCAAATGTTTACCTCTAGGGGACCTGAAAAAGTAGCATATTTTCACAGAAAGTGGAATGTCCCTTTAAGCATTCAGACCCCACTATAGAAATACAGACTCACACATTCAATCCCTTGCTGAAAATCTGTAGGACAGTGCAAAAAACACAGTAAAAAATATTTTGTCAAATAAACACATATTTTTATGTTACTTTAACTTAAAAAATAAGGTTAAACCATTTTAATTTTTATAAGTTATGTCAACTTTTTTTAAGCCAAAACTTAAAATGGTAGGTTAAATTGACTTCATGTTGCATTTATTTTACAGTGTACCCATTATACATTCAGTTTACTGTAAACTAAGGTATAAAGATTTGACAAGCATTCTTTGTCGCTGATGTATTGAATCTGCTGTACACCAATTACAAACAACTGTACTAACACTTCAGTGGGTTAAATATCTTCTGTTTTGTTTGACTGCTCATATTTGAATCCTGTTCCCCAGTGTGGTTTCTTCAAGAGGGCCAACACCCGAGAACTTTATGAGGCCAAGGCCCAGAAAGCCGAGATGAAAACGCAGCCATCAGAAAATGAACGGCTTACAGTGGACGACTGAGATTTTTCAGCCTTTCTGGGTCACCAGTTGCAAAGTTGTAGGTGTCACAGTCAACAGCTCTCGAGCTCAATACGCTTTACTTAATTAACAACAATATATTCTGCGCAAGCTCTGCTAAACAGTCTTTCTCCTTTCCTTTTGCGCCATGAGATTTAACACCTCCCTTGCCTCTGTTTCTGACTCTAATCATTTCTCTCAAAGCACCAGAGGTTGTTTTTTTCCTGAAACAAATTGATACGTGATGCTTTTTGTTATGTCCTCAGGCATTAGATGCTGTTATCTTGGAAATACAAGGATGTCTTAAAACAGCAACTGTATATCGCTTTAATCCAACTTGTGAAAGTCTTTTCTTCCCTTGACATGACTAATAATTTCCTTCTGTGATGCCATGTACTTTTCTTTATGGAGCTGTTAGAGGGATTTGCTTTCAACCAAGGCGGCAGACTTCTTCTTCTGCTCATTTCTTTTCTCGCAGTGCAAACAAGACTTTCTTTCCGCTTCGAAACTTGCTACAGAATTCATCTCGGATTTTAATATGCTCACTGTTTCAATTTCTTCACAATTTCGGGTGACTTGAAGAATTGTTTTTCTCAGTTGTTATATAATGTATAAGACCCAATTACATCACTCATCGAGCGCAGTTTTCTCTCCTGTGCTGATGTATTTATTATTCAGGCAGGATGTTTGGGAGAGGCACATCACAGGACTTGTCCCTTTAAAAAACGACAAAAGCCAATCGGCTTTATTTTCATCACAGTCATGAACCATTGCTACTTGCCAGGAGGTTGCAGGTAGAATTAGACTTAGACTTTTATTATAAAAAGACACAGATTCTAGTAAGTAATAGCAAGGTCTGTAGTGAATATTTAACTAGTTCAATTTTCAGCTTTAAAATATTTAACCAGATAAAAATTGTCCTTGTAAGTGCAGTGCCTACAAAATATGTATAATTAAATGGGGAGTAAATGAATATGCATTTAAATTGTAAATGTGCATACCTTCTAAAAGTTAAATTTTAAACAGATTTGGAGTGGTTCATGTAGATTTTACTGGTTTAAAAGCTTTACTGAATAAAACCTGTTTATCGTGGATGTGATCAATGCTGCTTCACATCTCTCTTATGTTCTCTTACAGAGTGGATTTTTTAAGCGCACTGCCCATTTCCACACTTTGCAGAAATATCAAGGAGTGAGGATAAGTAAGAAGGAACAATACCAGGTAAATCAGGGCTTTTTGATCATTGACCCCAAGAAGAAACACTGGATCACAAGCTGGACCGACAACAAGCAGTTTTACAGATGAAAGCGCTCTGATGCAGAAGTCTTTAGAGAAGGTTTTGTCTTCGAAAATCAATGCAACTCTTATTCGATTTGGTTTGAACTTTGTCTGGAAGCCACGTATAATTAATCCAAACAGAACTGTACAAACTGTTGTTTATGTTGTTCCTGTTTTATGTATGCTGGTCTGCTACCACATTTGATGTTTTTTCTTTAGCATTTATCTCTGTGAGGATTTGTACATTACGTGCCCTAACTAAATATAGCGTTGTACTTTCTCTTCAGAATTTCTCGAAGAATGTTATGGTCATTTATGACTCACTCTTCTTTTGTGCCTCTGTTTTGTTGTTCAGTTCTTGCTTAATATATTTTAATGGATTTTGTCAAGATTATATCACATCATGTTTACATGAAGCAACACTGGGTTTATAAAAGTAATCATTTTTGTTAACAGCAATCTATATTCTTGAATGTTTGTCATTCAGAGGACAGTAAAGATATACAAAAATATTCACAGTATGCAGTTGAGACTGCTCTCAAACACAGCTTGTTTTAGCTCCAATCTGATTTCCTTTGGGCTTTATTGTTCTCTGCTTCTGATCTTTTTCCAGTGAATTTCTCACTCAAGCTTTTGTATATCTTGTATGTGTCAGAGTGCGTGTGATGAAATGTGATTCTTAAATTTGTCTTCTTAAAAAAAGAGTAAAATTGTTGTAACCTGGCTTTTGTGGATGAGATGTAACGTTAGTGAATTATTATTTTTGTATTTAAAACAAAATGTTTTATAAATTAAATGTCTGTTTACAAGTCTCTGTTTATGTGACATGTTTAAAATAATTTTTAAAATACCTGTGTAAATCTAGACAGCCGAAGGCTGCTTATCAGTGCAGCCATTAGCTGTTAATAAAAGTGCAGCTTAATAAAACACAACGATTGCATTGTGATGTTCTCCGAGCTCGTGTTACTAATTTTATGAGTAATGAACATAAATGTGATGATTTCTAATCCCGTTAAGCCTAACACCAGCGGGAAACTAATTGCATTAGAGTTTGAATGCATGTCAAAACTAACCGCATTCACAGGCGAGCGTCACGGGAGCGCGAGCCCCGCCTGCAGCACCGGGATTAGCACGCGCTAAACCTCTCGTCCGCGCGCCCAGTCAGGTAACGCAGCAACATCGTCTGCTACTCAAACAGCACAAACAAGGACAAAATTAACAGATTTTCTTTTGCGTGTTCGATTTCGCGACTTTTAAGTTTATATGCTGTGAACTCACAGGCGATTTTTGCGTTTTGTTTATTTGATAGTAAATGCGCGCGCTGGGTCGCGATATAAAGGTCGATAATGATATCGGAGAGTGATGGAGTGAATGAAGTCTTGTCAAGTTAAAATAACCGACGCCTGATGGTCATGGACTGAATGAAGAATGCCGCACGTTTGGGAGTTTATCCTCATTCTCAACATTAATGTCATCTTTGTGGAAGGTAAATTGTGTTTATATAAATTAGTTAAGAGAAGTGGGTGAAAATTGTTCTTTATTTTTAATGAACCATTTATTTATTTGGCAAAGTGTTTACATACAAAGAAACATGTCAGATGAATATTAAGTGATTATTTTGTTATAATGACCCCAGTGCGCATGGCTATGCATGGATATTTATTGTTTTAAGTATTTTTTTCTCTCACATACCAGTTACTTTTCCCATTCTCTGTGTCTGTCACTTGTGTACGTTATTAGATATAGCCTAACGTCCACATTGTGGAAATTTGTTATGCCAAAATATTGTTAATTGCTGTGAAAAATACATTTAACAAACGACCAAATTATAGGCTATAGTTAAAAAAGTATAAGAAATAAAGAAAAGGCTAGTCTGAAGCTTAATATAAGGCTCAAGTACTGTTTTTCTGCGTTTGCTATTGAAGTACCCAGAGTGGTTTGGCAGTCATGAGTTTGACGTCATACTTCTCTTCAGGGGATGAACATCTTCAACACACAAACGCAAGTTAGATCTTCAAAGAGTGGGATCTGTGCTTTAAGGTCCGATATATTTAAAACGTAGTCGTCTTTTAAAGATAGTGTAAGGTAAATGTAATGCATTGAGGATGGCTGGGCCACCTGGTCAAATATATGAAGTTTATTTTTCGTTTTCATTTTCAATACTTTTCTAATGACCAATGCATGCCATTTAGACGTGAAGGGGTTTGCATGCTGTGAAGGCATACTGCAAAATTATTTTTATATAATCCTTGCTATGTGTAAGGTTTAGTATAACTCAGTGTGCTTGGAGGATATATAGTACGAGAAGTTGAGGTTCAACATTTGCTAATCTCCCATTGTATGAATCTCCTTGCACATGTAATGGATGCTGACCAATTCCAATGAGTGAGCACCAGCCTCTCACATCCCAGATACAGATGTCGATAAATTGGTGTGAAAGCAAATTGTGCTTGAATGATCCGGCACTCTGTTCATGACTGGCACATCAAAGTGAGCTGGCGTGAGGGTAGAGCTGTGGTGCGGTGTATTAAAGAGCGGCCCTGGGTGCTTGACTTGGCAGTGGATATGATGCAAGCTGGAGCCTGGAGCCAGAGGGAGAGAGGTGAGGTGAATAGTGATGCGAGATAACAGAGTGAATTCAGAATGCTGGAGTCTGTTGCCTCTGTGACCTACTTTCCTGCTCCGCTGATAGGGCCTAGAGCTAAGCATCCAGCATGCATTTGTTGTCATCCCATAAATTTGTTTTTCGGCCAATTAAGCCGCGCGCTAGGCAAATATTGATTTATATATTTACATATATCTACATTTCCGTCAGATTTGTCAGCTCAGATATAAATAATTCCAGCAAAACGCTGGGAATTTCGAAATGCGCCTTGAAACGTGGGAAGAAACGACTTCATCGTCACATTTGACAGAAGAAACTTCTCTCTGTGGGGTGCTGAGGTCTATTACAGGTATGACTGTATTTTCAAAGAGCCGTGGGTGAGTGATGTGCGAATCTTCTCTTTTCTCGCAGCACAGCCGGTGTCATCAAAGCTTCACGATGGTTGGTGGGCATACAAAGACGTTGTCCAAGGAAGCTTTATACCAGGTAAGCCTTTCAAAAATTAAAGAAAAAGACGAGACTGTGCGGAATGCTTCCTGTCAAAAGTCATAACGTTTGGCACGCTAAAACTTGCAAGCTATGCGGGAATCCTTTATTCACTGAGGCTTTGCGTGTTGTCGTATACCAAATGAAACGCCAGACTGAGCAGATGAATATTTTATTCTACTTGATTCACACATAATGTGTGTGCATATATATATATGTACAGAGTACTGCGCAAAAGTCTTAGGCCACCATGCTACCATTAGATTTGTTGTAGTGATCATATATAATTATTTCTCAGTCTCTTTATTAGAACACAACCAGAAAAAAACAGTAAATGTGAATGTAGTATTAAAAACTGTATATAAGTATAAGCTGAGGTGTCAAGTAGGATAAACTCCCCTTTCACTTGAGCAATAGCAGGCAGCTGCAGGATCTCTTAAACCTAAATGAAATTAAATCCTAATTTCTAATTCTAATCGAATGACTTCAAGACTTCAGTCTCCTCAAAAAAGCTCAAGATGGGTTTCGTGCCCATAGAGGTCACACTAAATACTGACTGATGCCTGAAGAAGACACGATTTAGTTCTGAAAATTGTTTTGTTTTTAATTTTGTGTACATATTTCCTTTATTTTCTGTTTGTATATTAAAAAAGAGTGAAAAATAAGTATTGGTGGACATAAAAACTACAAAGCTGGTGATGGTGGCCTAAGACTTTTGCACAGTACTACACTTAACTATATGACATATGATATGATTTAGAAGTATTCCACCATTGGTCAAACAGACAGATAGTCCTGATATTGGTAAAGTCAGCTTTGCTGTGTTAGGCCAGTTTGCAAAGCATGCTCATTTTTGGAGTCATTTTTGATAGCTACATACCCACAGTAGTTACACTTTTATCAGCTTACAAATGGCTTACTTATAGTTGTCTTTGCACATTAAGCTGGGATAGAAGTCAGTATTTTAATGTCGGAAAAATTACACACCTCAGCTTTAAGTGCCTTGTTCGGTGTGAGAGTAAATAAATTTCATGTAATCCATATTTACAGCAGGTTTCAGCTGATTACTTACAACTGCAGCAGAGGCGCTTTATGAGTTTCATTTGAAGTAATTCATTGTCTGGTCAAACTTGTATAAAGCTAATAAACTTATGTAGCCATCAAAGGAAACCTGGCAAGAACTTTAATGGTATTTTTCTTTTCCACATACTTAAAAGCTTTTAATAAAGACACGTCTGTAGCACAAATAGGTATTCAATTGTAGATTGTTTGTGATGAAACATCATATATACTTTAAAAACAAAGGCAGGCAAGGACACATCACGTAGCACCAATCATAACTGCACCGGATATCAAGTAAGCCCTATAGCAACTCATACATATATGTATTGCACATAAATTTACCTGTTTAGTAAGTGTTTTTGAGAGAGAAAAGCTCTCTGGATTAATATTGCACAAATGTCCTTGAGACTTTCAAAAAAATGCTACCAGGAAAGAAAGAAATAAAAAAGCATTCAAAAAGCAAGCACCATCCGTTTCCCTTACAGCATGTGTGGATTACCACAAGACACACAAGTAAAGCATTCATTTCCTTGTGGTTTGACAAAACTAAAGGCGTTTTAGTCGTGGTTTCTTTTACATATATGCTTCTGGCACAGATTATAGGCATATCAACATATGAGAGTTTGTTGCAAAACGAGATAACTCTGTTTTTTACATTTTTCAGAAATCTCGTTTTTTGGTTGTGCATTCCAATTAATATCAATTCACCTGCAGTTGGTTTGTTTTGATTTAAACCTTCATAACTTAAAAATACAGGTAGCACCATAAAACAAAATAATAACATGATAACATAATAATAAACATGTTTTGACAAAAATGTTAAAAACGGATTTATCTCGTTTTGCAACGAAACTCTTCATATGTTTTTACTACTTCAGCTTATCAAATTAAGTTTTCATAAGTTAAAGCAACTCATAAGTAGCCTACTTAAAATCCAAAATTGTAAATTGAAATGACATGCAAATACTATTTGATTTGAACTGTACTTTTAACATACTATCTCTGTTTAAAAAAAAAATGTGTTTAGTTACCACTTGAACCCATCTTTCAAACAAAAATGGGTGGTACCTAAATACATTTTTAGTTCATATTCATGGTGTCTCAAAATAGCACAAAGAAGTACACCTAGATGTGTATAAGATTATCTTAAGAAGTACTAAAGAAGAATTTTTAGTATAATAATTACAATATTAGTGCACGAAAAAAGAGCACTTTAAGTGCATTATGGAAGTGTACTTATTCACCTAGGTACTTAAATCTCTGACAGTTACAGTGCACAGTTTATTTAAGTCTAGTTTAATATTTAAAGACTATCTGAAGTGTACTGTACATATTAATGATTGAATAACTGTAATGCTTTAGAGTTGACTATACATATAGCTGTGACAATAGGAGACATTTAAAACTTGTTCTCCTGTTGCACTTAGGCTACTACCTTACATGTATGACTTTTAAAGTGCATATGGACATTAGTGTTGCAACCAAAAATGTGGTATAAATTATGGTGCTTTTGGCTGTTTAAACTGTATATAGGTATATGCAATCTGAAGCCATAAGGAACAGCACAAGATAATTTTAAATTAAGGATTATATAATGTAATACTTTTGGTTTTGTAATCTTCATCATTGGCCCTGAGCTCCCTGCATAATTATATTAATATTTTTAGTACAGTGACTTTATAATTTGCAAGATTTGAGTCAATGTTTCCCAAACATTTTTACAATTACGTAACCCTCCAAACAATAAATGTCCTGCTGTGTATCTTCTCTCTTTGGACTCACACACATAGTCTTTATTAATACCATGCAACAAATGCAACTTTGTACATTAAACAGATTATTTCATGAAAAAAAAGCATTTTAAATTAAATTTCTAAGTTATTAAGGGTGTACGTAAAATTTCCTAAATGCATTTGCAGTGTTTGGTTGTACACACCGTCTATATGCTTGCATTTATTTATTCAAGTGGGTACTTTTGGTACGTATTACTGCAGAATGCACTAATGTCTTGACAATGCAATTTTCTAAGTGGTGATACTCTGCATGCAAGACCATTTTCCAAAAGCTGCTTTTAGAAATGTTACTAATAACATTTCCACTGGACTGAAATTGAGCAAGTGCTCTCAGCTTGTTTCTGTCAGCCACCTCGTTCTCCAGGTGCATTGTGGGACTGACAGAGATCAGAGTCCCTAGGCGGTCAAGTTTGCAATGCCTCTGTGAACTTATTTCAGTCATCAAACACTACTTGAATGGCAAAAGACAGACATCTTTAAATTCATGTGCTGAAATCACAATTAAACATATTTCTGTCCAACAGTTAAACAACTGTACCATAACTTTTATTTCTTATTATGCTCGAATTTGAGGTTGTTTCAGTGAACAGGTTGGCGAGCCCTCCCCCAGAGATTTGTTAGCCTTTATCGATTTGTTAGTTCTTTTATCTGGATGGCGGGACTTCTGTTGCAAAGCGACCATAATAAGTATTGCATTGTCCCCTAATCACCGTAATTATATAGCAGTGCTCATGACGTTGCACTGATGTGGAAATAGTCTCATGCTCACATGCCTCCTACAGCATGCTATGCAGTAGGTGGATTTTTACTGTTGCACTGCAATGTCTGGTAATTTGAACTCATTTGAAAGATCAAAAATTCACATGCTTTGTTGCTAAGAACATACAGCAAATCCAGTTATTTGTAAATAGTGAATGCTTGACCGCTATTATGATTCAGCATTCACATTTACAATCACTCTAGCATTGTGTTGTATATATTAGAGAGTTTTACAGGTCTTAAGTAAAAAAATTGATATCAGGCATAAGTGTTTGGGAACAACTGATTTATGTGATTTTTTTCCCATTCAATTACTGCAAAGCTTTTTGCTTGCTTTTAACTAATGAACATTTTTTAAACATAAACAGTTAACCGTTCGGCTAATGTTTCATTCGATTGCGCTTATGTGCTACTCTTAGGAGAGCTCAGAAGTCATTCACTGTTATATTGTGATTTAAATACATATTTTCAATATAAATATCTCCCATCAGCACTTGACAAACATTGTCTGAGAAGATCTGAATTAAACAAAACATGACCTTATTCTTCCCATCTGCACAATTTAACCTTTGAATAAACTCTCATAAGTGCAGTACTATTGTTTAATGTGCAGATACATATAAAAGCAAACAATTGAAGCATTAAGATTTGCACAGCTGCTATATCTATGCAACTTTCAATGTGATGCAACATCAGCGCCTAGTGTTGCACTGTGTTTAATAGTGAACAATTTTTTATTTATTCCTTGTCATACCTAAAAAAAAAACACTTTGAGCGATTTTTCATTAATGTATTGAACCCAAAGCCAATTCTGGCACAGATCCCCGAGGATGAGGGTGCCATCTGCCTACAACTCATCAATGGCTACGGCAAAATCACTGTGTCACTCCACTCCAGACTTAAATAAACAATTATTGGAGCTTAAACCTCTATTCTGGTCTTAACACTGGATTCAGAAGTAAACTGTGTCCCAGTTTGAATTCTGCGACCTCTCTGGGCTTCACTCCAAGACCGATTGCGACTCACAGCAGCGCAACTGAAGGCTAGTAAGGCCGTCCTAATTTAAAGGATGCTTAAAATGCAGCCTCAAAATGCATCCTTGTTCCTCGAGCCGCAAAGGATAGAACGAATAGATCCCTCACAGCCGAGGCCATCCCGAGATTCATTGCACGTTACATTTGAAGGATCCAGCCTTTAAATTGGGACACAGCATAAAGACAGACTAAAAGAATCAAGTTTAATTCATCATGAAGTACAGTATGATAGATGCTGTTATGTAAGGAATAATTGACGACGGCCGTTGAATTATTTGAAAATAATGCAAACCCATAATGTGAAGGCTCATCACGGAAAAAATCAAAGGTCCGGAGTCCATTATTCCGCTTATACCACGGTTACCACAGACATGGTGGTTATTTTAAAGGGGCCATGACATGAAAATCAGACTTTTTCCAGGTTTAAGTGCTATGATTGGGTCCCTAGTGTGGCTATCAACCTAGAAAATTTGAAAAAGATCAACCCAGTAACTTAGTTTTAGTAAACAATTCTCTACAAGCACATGAAAAAATAGGTCGTATAAATTTGGCTCTCCTTATGATGTTATAAGAAGCTCTTATTATAATAATCCAACCCCTTAATCCAACCACAGCACTGCCATTTAGTGCAGAGAGAAAATAATTCACAGAACAATTCAGTTTCAATTTCAACAAACCACCATCATTGTGATCAGTGTTTGCACTTGATCAGCTCATGTGCATTTTAGAGGACACACCCAAAACGGCACATTTTTGCACACACCTACAAAGTGGCAATTTTAACATGCTATAATAAATTATTTATATGGTATTTTGAGCTAAAACTTCACACATGTGCTCTGGGGACACCAAAGATGTATTTGACATCTTAAAAAAGTCCTGTGACATGGGCCCTTTAAGAGATTTGACAGGTTAGGTGTGCGTTTATCAAATAAACCATTCAACAGCCCTGTGGTATAATCCTATCACTGAAAAAAATGATTAATTAAATTTACTAATTTTTTTAAAGTAAGTGGTTGCAATCAATTTATTTAAGCTACATTTAAACAAAAGTATTTTATTATTTTTTTCTATTTTTTTATTTTTTTTAATGTAGCTTAAATAGATTGATTGCAACCACTTACCTTAAAAAATTGAGTAAATTGAATTAATCATATTTTTTCATTGTAGAAAAACTAACAAAGGTATAGTGTTAAAAGTTTGCTTTCTGAACCTGTCACATCGCTTTGCAACCAGGCTGTTATTGAATGATGGGGCAATAAAACTATATTGTGTGTGTGAGCAGAACAAAGTGCAGTATCTCATTTCACATGTGAAGAAGGTGTTTACATAAAGCAGCAGCAGCAGCAAACCAGACAGTTTGGTTCTAATGGTGAGAGAGATAAGGTGGATAATGGCCATGAAAAAGTAAATTACGACAAGTTTTGGCACAAAAGGAACTTTACTTAGACGCACCTTGGGGAGAAAAATTAGATAATAAAAAACGTTTGCAACAACCCATTTAAGTGTTTTTCATTTTCCCTTCTAAGATTATAACTAGGAACAGCTTTTATACAGCTTTATGTCTTTAGATTGTTTCTGTTTGGCATGCAGGCAGTAAATGTATAGAACGGATAAAATTATAGGCCCAGCAGCTGGTACCCTAAGCTTCCTCTTTCAAATAAGCATATTTTTATATCAGCACCCAACCCCCCCCCCCCCCCAATACTTTTATTAGCAGCTTCCTACTCTCTGTCCTTGACATTTAAAAAAGCAGAGAAATAGGAATATGAATGGTGAAAAAATAAAAACGGATTTCCCGTAATGAGCTCAGTGGCTGTCAGGATGTCAGACAAAAACCGGATTACACTTTAGTTATGGAAACAAACATTAATTTAGGTCACTGTACAAAGAAATGCAGAATATAGAAAAATGTGTAAATGTATAAAAAGCTTTGGTGCATTCAGTGAAGAGATATTGTGTTATTTTGCTGCTTCCTAGCGTATATAATAAGTATTTAATGCAACAAATCATTTAGTTCACATTTTCCAGTCCAGCTTTCCTGCAAAAATTCCTGCACGGGAAAATAAGGTCATGGATCTTTTATTCATAAAACCAATCTGTTGGATTAATCTGTTTATAATCTCATTCTATAGGGACTAAAGGTGGCCTAGCTGCTGATGATCCAATGAGGTTGATGGGCAGTCTCACAATATCATCCTAAACTCGCATGCTGCACATATGCCCCCTTTTCTCACCTCACAACAGATCATTCCTGCTAATGGAAGGGATTCCCCTGGTATTAGGGCTGTTTCGGTCGGCCTTATTGCATTTTGAGGTTCAGTGCACCAAAGCTGCTCTTTCGCATCAGTTAAAAAGTTGTGTGCTGTTTTGGGACAGTGAAACATTCGGAGAACAGATTAGTCATATAAGGTCAAGCACGTCCTTTGGGCATGTGGCTGACTAATTTCATATGTGTGGGTTTTGTTTTCGTGAGCTGAAGTGCATTAACATGCAGGTTTTTTATTTGGATGCACGAGCTGCATGATATTGACCTCATTTTAAAAGAGAGCCAGCACACTGAATGGTAATAAAGCTGTAAAATTGATTGCTAGACCAGAGGTTTTTCCTCGTAGGATATCACCCACCAGACTGAAACCCACAACCTAGATTGTGGATGGGGCGCATATGCAGGCTAAATTTGGGATGAGCAATTTGAGATCACATCATGACCGAATACAAAACGGAACAGCCAACAGCGAACAGTCAACTACGGCGGCCGGGGACTTCTTTTCTCGAGGGTGCTCGATGCGAAGTTCGTCACAACATGTATGTAGCCCGTCGTGTGTGGTTCGTAATTTCAAAATATGTGTTCTGTGCGTCGAGTGATCCTATGTGCACCACGTGTCTTGTCATAATAAGTGCCTGCTGCAGACGCGTCTAAAGGGTTTATAATAAAAGAGACGATTGCGTTTGCCAGATACTCGCATAATCATAAACGTTTTGTGCAGCAGGGACTTATTGACAAAAATAATGATGCAACAAACACATATTTAAAAAAAAACGAGCAACACACATGACTAGGGTTGTAACGGTACCGGTATGGTGGTATACCATGATATTAACTTTCACGATTATCATACCGTTAACATTTGCTTATACACGGTTTTGGGGAAAAAATAATAAAGCAGATCTCACCTGTGCTACTGCATACATGCAACATAATTTGGCTTGACTGCTAGACTCCTCCACTCGTTTTATGTACAGCAGAGAAAATGTCAGAGCCAGAGACTACAAATTCTAACCTCTATCCCCCACCAGAAAAAGTTAAAATCTATAGTATGGAAATACTTTAGGTATCCAAAACACAAATGCAGGGTTGTTCTTTAAGATAGATATCCAGTTTGCAAGAAATGTGGACAAAGAGTGGCTGTAAAAGGAGACACTAAAAGCCCATTTAAGTGATTTATATTACATATCAATTTAAGTTGATTATACTTGATTATAGTTGATATATAATAAAAATGATGATGGGAACAAAATGAATATATACAGAGCAGCTCTGAGATAATTTAATAAGTATTTCATATTTTATATAAAAAAATAGTAATAAATTAAGAATCAAAGTTTATTTTTTTTCAAAACTGTTTTTTTTTTCAAAAAAATTTGACATCATAAACCATATGTTCAACCCAAACCCCCTATCTGTTTTTTATTAATTTAATAATAATAAGTGTTTAATACCGCCAAACCGTGAAACCGCGATAGTTTCTGAGACGATTATCATACCATGGAAATCTCATACCGTTACAACCAGGGTTCTAAATTAACACACTATAAAAACTTACTAGCCAGTTTGGCCGGTGATTCATGAGGCATTGCATGCAAGATACATAAAACTTCGTTCTCGGACATTTATCCCTCTGGCAGTACTTCCTACATTTCCCATGAACACTGTGCCGCAATGCTACGTGATGATGTTTATACGCCAATTGGCTGCGCGCAGTTTGCAGCAAACCAGCGCGAGAAACTATGGAAAAGAGTGGAGCGCGTCCACTCCACCAGAAAACAAAAGGAAGAAGGAGAACGAACGGGCAGAGCAGAGAGGATAGACTAAAAGACAGCGGTGTCGCCACACCCCTTTACTGGGGCATGTGCTCCAGGTTAAATCTTTTGTGCCCAGGTGTAAATCTCAAGTTTAAATTTTAGCAGTTAACTAGTGTATTCCTTAACCAAGATAATAGCGGCAAAAACAGATCTATATGCAATGAAGTTACCCAATTTACGCCTGTAAAGCGACAAAGCAGTCGCACTGACGCGTGCACGCATGTATCCATGTCCACGCGCGTCTTTGCGTTCCTCCGCGCGCGCAACTGCATCCAAAAGGTGACGCCACGCGAATGAGTAATGATGAAAACAAGACGAGAAGTAAGTTTCTAAATAATGCTGCTAATCTTATTTTGACTCGATCATTATTGGCTTCTGTAGATGGACATCAGAAATGTTTTGTGCAAAGCAGGGAAAGGGAAGCAGAAAGGAGAGATGATGAGTTTAAGTGAGGTAAGACAAACTACATCCTCACCCTGTCAGGTCTCAAACATTAGAGGAAAAATCTCAGGAAAACCTTTTGTCAAGTCTAGGATTGCATTGTTGCTGAGAAAATCAACAGATGTATGTGTTATACTGTTCTGTATTTTCAGATATGAAATTAATATTTAGTTTACTAATATTTAACTCTAGGGCACTAACTTACATAACAGTTAGCAGTAAGTGTGACTGAGATTATTAAGTATAGCAGTCATAAAAAAATATTCTTGTAAAAATAAGTTATTAATCATTGTCATCATTGTAGAAAATATTTCTCTGCTTTCATTATTACCAAACATTTTCTGCCATGTATGCCTCCAAACATGTTAATAATGTTAGGTATGATGAAGATTATACTTAAATATTTTTAAATACATATTTATCTTTCGCAGAACCTGTTGCACTGTAGAATAGTGGGTTAAGCAAAGGACATTGTATAGAAGTGTTGCACACTTCTTGCACACAGCAGGCTTTCAAAAAAAGTCAGCAAAAAATGGGAGGCCTGTGCCCAAGTAAAGCTTTATGTCTATCGACAAAGAAATGAAGAAAGCCTATGTTTCATCACAAAAATGTTGTCATGTTTTGTCAGGATTCAGTCGCCTGCACGCGAAAGAAAAAACTAATTGTTGCATTCAGTGGCACTCATAATTTCTCTTATTTTCACCGGAAAAAAATTTGACTAGTGGAAATGCTGATTGGCTGGTAACTTTAGAAAGTTACCAGCCACTTTGGCTGGTGGACAAAAAAGTTAATTTAGAACCTTGGTTACAACCCTACACATGACACTCCGAACATATATTTTGAATTTGCGCCCCATGGATGAGCAGTCACGACAAGCCGCCACTTTCAACTACTAAATAAACAGTTCAGTGTTTTTTCATCTTAAAGCCATAAAATGTAATTTTACACATGAAACTAAACTGTTGAATGTTTGTTTCATCAGTGCCGTCTTTCTGGGGACTGGTTAACACTGCCTGGAACCTTTGTGCGATTGGAAAGAGACAGTCGCCTGTAAATATCGAAACCAGTCGAATGATATTTGACCCCTTCCTCAACCCGCTACGCCTCAACGCCGGGCAACGAAAGGTAAGAAATGGAAAAAATGAAGTTCTTATTGCACCCGTGGCTTGGAATAGCTAAAACAAGATGATTGATGGTTGCATTATAGTCCTGTCTATAATATCTGTATTTTAAAAAAGCTTTGTTTCGTGTTATTTGACAAGCAGCTGTACTACGCGTAGATTCATCATTATTCCCTTTACTCCAACATCCCATAATTCACTGGGATTTTGACAAGATTGGCTTATACGACACAACCCTAGATTAGCCAGCGTCACCGGTCCATTTGTCAAATGTAATCACACACGCTGTATTCACGCACATTGCAGTTATTTGACAGCTAGTTGTTTGGTCTGTTAAAGCGCACAGCTGAATTTTAATGTGGTGGGTGAGTTGGTTTATACACCTCTGTTGGCCAATGAACCAGATCCTCAATTATATTTGCAAAGCATGGCAGTAAAGCTTTCCAAATTAAGTCTTTGAAGATGTGCCGGCCTGATGGCTAATGCCCCAAACTGTTGGTTTGTTACAGCGGTGTCGTAATGAGATCACAAATTCTCCCTGGCACGGAAAATTGCTGGCTGTTTGCTTTCAATGCAGCGCACCTGCAATCGGTCAGCATATTAGTTTGACCAAACTCATTTACCTGCCATTACTACAGTGCAGCATTGACACGGATCCAGCGTTTAATTATTGATTATATGTAGACGTGAGATATTTCGCTCTGACCTCTACGGGAATGTAATGCAGAGCTTTTGAATGCAGACGTGGGATTGACTCCAGAAAGCAGTAGGGAAAGAGTTAATTCCTCATTTAACATCCTGTTTTATGATTAATGCTGCTGTGCATCTGCTGGGGGAGATTAGGCAGACACACCATCTGCGCTGACATGGGTTGTCAATGAAGGATTCTTTAGAGAAACTACAGTACAAGAGCGCTAGCGGTTATAGACGATATACCGTACAGCCTCTTTTTTTTTCCTCAATAACGCACTTAGGGTTAGACAGGGGGGGCAAATAAAAGTTGGTGGTATTCTCAGGAGACGCTCTGGTCCTATTTCAAGAGACCTAATTACATTTATGTATGATTTGCTCTTTGGTGCTTGTTATGACTGTGTTTTCTCTGTGTTCCTGGAGAAAATTCCATTGGAGACCTAAATGTTCTCAGTGAATTCAAGGCAGTTTGATTGGTTAGCTGCATAAGTTACCGGGGGCTCTTATATAATGGGCATTTATGCATGGAAACTCTGAGGCAGTAATGGAAAAGTTTATAGTCTCTTCTAAATGGACAAACTATGTTACCTGCCAGGCATTCATTAATTCTTCAGTTTATTGAATGAAAATATTAGGTTTGTTTTGTCCCCTGTTTTATCTCAGTGGATATTTGAGATTAATGCTGAAATATGAGCGTCATTCGTAATGGCGTGACGTAGTTTAGTTCCGCTTAAATTGGCATTTCTACGTTGAATTATATGGGGGCTACGGACCAAAGTGAACGTAATTACCGCTTGCTATGAATTTTTTCGAGATGAAAGATTCAGGCTTAATTTATTGCTTATTCGCGTGTTCCAGAGGGATCAGCAGTTCTTAAACTATCCCAAGATCACAAATGAGCCATCTATATTGGTTCATTTAAAATCCACCTCATTAGAAGACACTCGTGTATGCACTTACAGGTGTTGTTGTTCACTGGCGTGCCATAATAGGATACATTTAGTCTCTTATTTAGTAATCATACGTTTTAAATTACCTAAATGCATCTGTTAAAGTCCTTTTCTGGCATCTTAGTTGTTTTGGCTGCATACTCCCCTTGCAGACCATCAGTCTTTCCGAACTAATCCGTTTAATATATTCATGCCTTTATCCGGAAAATCCTCACGCTGCAGGCGCAATGTCCAGCAGTGCAGATAATGCCTTTAAGCCTAGCCAGGTAAAAACAGCTTCACCTCTGTCCTTACAGACAGGTTACACAGTTGACTCAGAAGAATTCTGAAAGCATAAAAGGTCAACGATTAAAATAACAGGAAAATTACATCCAGAAAATGTAACCCAAGTGCTTTTCCAGGTCAGCGGAACCATGTATAACACGGGTCGACACGTGTCCCTGCGCCCAGACAAGTCGCACCTGGTGAACATCTCTGGTGGGCCGCTGAGCTACAGCTATAGGCTGGAGGAGATCCGGCTTCATTTTGGCAGCGAGGACAGCCGAGGCTCCGAGCACCTGCTCAACGGCCAGGCCTTCCCTGGAGAGGTGAGCCAACAAAGAGTCTGGAAATACATCACGGCTGTTGAATTGAATTAAATCTGGCTTTCAAAAGACTGGATGGTGTGATAAACTTTTAAAGCCATTGAAGTTAATGACGTTAGAAGAAATATGATGTTAGACCATTTCATCAGATTTTTTTACCTCTCCCATTCTTATTCCCAATATAAGGAGTTTTTGAAAAAAATCTTTCAAAGCAGTGTGATTTCTTTGAATATGTGTATATTGTGCAAGGCCACTGCATTATTGCATTATTTTCTTTATACTGGATTAAAAAGAAAGGTCAGTATTATGAAAATGCTCAAATAGTGACTGATTCGAGAATAGTGCAGTTAATGCAAACAATAAAATGCAAATGAGCATAAGCTTGTACATACTGTAGCTCAATAAGGAAAACAGAATAGCTTATTAAGTTTTAATAAAGGAAGCAGAAACATTTCAAGCTCAAAGTCTTGGTGTTCAAGCATTATGATACTTTGGCACAATTCCTCTATTATGTAGGCTATATACTGTAGAAGCGCTTGCCAAATTACTTGCCGCATGGATGAATTTGGGACCTCATCCAAAACAAATACGGGTCTGCAACAAGGTCAAAGATGGATTTCGATTTGTGCAATGAATTTTTGGCTGGCATTGATTCAGTTTTGTATGTTTAGGTACTTTATTAGGTCATGGCATGTAATGTCCTGAATCAAAACCAACTGCTCTAGTATAGCCCAATCTACAAAAGAAAATACAATTCCCTCATGCAAACAAAAGTAATTTTTCATGCTAAACACACCTTAACTTTTGAAGCTTATGAGTATACATGCCGCCACTTGAGTAGCAGTAGCAAAGATGTGCGGTCCCGTTTGATCCTCAGCTCACCTTTGATTTCACTGCAGTCAGCAGCCTCACTTCATTTTCTTAATCCAAATGAGGTTATATGGGCACCGGCTTTCCAACAACTTCATTTTGAGGCAGACAGGCAGGCTCATTATAACTGATGACTGTAGCATATTTTCTAATGAGTTCCAATGCAATTTTGAGCAACCGAAAATTAAGCAGAAGCTTTGCTGGCTTCCATCTCGCTGATTCCATTGAGCTGCACTGAAATAGCGATAAAACAGGATGGAGGAGCGTAAAGGACCCTCGTAATGTTCCCATTAACAATTCATTAACAATTTATACGCAAAACAAAGCTAAATATTTATGCGAATTAATGTACTGAACCTCGTTTCTGTGTCACGGAAGATTACGAGCTGACAGAAAAAAAGTGAATTTAGTAATGCAGTTATGTTTTAGAAGTGGGGTGAAGCCATAATATTAAGGCTCGGTACACACATTTATCTTGAAGGCGTTATCTAGAGTGTTTCTTCTGTTCACAGGTGCAGCTCATCCATTACAATCAGGACTTGTATTTAAATTACAGTGATGCTGTCAGGGGCCCTAATGGAATTGCAGTTGTTTCTATTTTCATGAAGGTTAGTAGGATGTTCTGGTCCTTTCAACATACTGTATAATCAAGATGTAACATTGTATTGCATGGTCTAAAAAGTCAGTAACCATAGGGTCTTTTACACCTAGTCAGTAAAAAGACCAATTGTAAATGCCCCCCAAAACTTTTTGAGATGGATTTAAATCAAATCGCTCAAACAACTTCAGGAGGTAGTCTGGGTCGTATTTCAGATGAAACTGGACATGTATAAATACATCTAGTTGATGAAGCCACATGTCAGCACTTTACTCCTCCCAAACGTAAGCACGCAATTCCCACGTTAGCCGGGAGAGAGGCAAACAAACAAAGACGACACATCAAAAAAAACAAGGATGGCTCGTTGCTTCATAAGTGCTGCCTTTTGTTGTAAAGGCGGAGTAATGAAAGTGATATCCGTTCAGCCAAGACGCATTACTATGGCAGAATGTAAATGAAATGAAGAAAAGTAATTTGTTTTGGAATATTGTGGTATTTTTTTACAAATGACTGATCTGTAAGCTTCATAATTTATATATATATATTAGTTCATGTGCCCTGATAATATTTAATCAAAAACGCAAATCTTGTCCCCTCCGGTCATATGGTTTGGAAGGCAGAGGTGGAAAGTAACGAATTACATTTACTCACGTTACTGGAATTGAGTAGTTTTTTTGTGTACTTTTACTTTTTTGAGTAGTTTTTAAAATCTGTACTTTTACTTTTACTTAAGTATGTTTTGTTTAAAGTATTGTACTTCGCTACATTTTAAATCATATCCGTTACTGAGTAAAAAAATATTTTAAAAAAGCAAGGTGATAAAGACGCGCAACGGATGATTGATGGGCGGGGGAACGCGCAAAAAGAACCATGGAGACGGACGAGACAGGCGCGCGCTAATGCAGTCCCGCCTCAGTTCAAATCTTATGAAAGAAACCCCTGGCCATATTTAAGCGACCACTTTCCACTGACGCGGAGCGAGTGTTTCATTCCTATGCAAGATAGGATTCATGCTCTTCAGTACGAAACGACCGGGTTTTTACCGCTCATTTGCACGACGCGTTTTTAATACCATGCGCATTATCTTCCGAGGTCTAGCAGCTTCGCGTCAAGTCAAACACAACTTCAGAACGTCCTCGAGAATGCGCAGATCATTAGACATTGCAGAGAGAGAGAGAGAGAGAGAGAGAGAGAGAGAGAGAGAGAGAGAGAGAGAAGAATAAAGGTCTGACATCAGGTACCCAGGT
This sequence comes from Paramisgurnus dabryanus, assembly GCF_030506205.2. Lineage (NCBI taxonomy): Eukaryota > Metazoa > Chordata > Actinopteri > Cypriniformes > Cobitidae > Paramisgurnus > Paramisgurnus dabryanus. The sequence continues at coordinate 30,715,754 of NC_133339.1, forward strand.
CAGGAAAGCTACAGTAGAAGACAATAAACGTGTCAAAAGTATATAGCCATGGCACTCATCTCATTATAAGCTCATTTAAACTATATATAGTTTAATAAAATAATGTATGTTACCAGCAATACATTAATAGATATAGTGATTGAATTTACCAGCTGCTGACCACCTTCAAAAGTGCATAACTCAAATGTAAAAATCATTTAACAATTCCATAAATGTTTCTTAGTTTAAAAACGCTTTTTATTTTATTAACTTTTTTGTTATTGCACTTTAATTGTAAAGATGTTCCTACAATTAAAAACAACTAGTTTGAGATTTATATTCCCTTGTCGTTTTTGAACTATACTAGAATCCTCCACCTCTCCCCGCTTTTAAAAAAAGTAACTTTTACTCTGAGTAAAGTTAAAATAATTTACTTTTTACTTTTACTTGAGTAGATTTTTAGACCAGTAACTTTACTTTTACTTAAGTAAAATATTATAAAAGTAACTTTACTTTTACTTGAGTACAGTATTTTATTACTTTTTCCACCTCTGTTGGAAGGTGGGCGGAGTCTTGGAAAAGATTGCAACGATTAGCAATTAGCAACATGACCCAACTTCAAACGGTCCAATACATTTTCGATAGAAGAATTCAAGTCCAGCCCTATTTCAAAGTCATTTCACTCAGATATACGTCACCACGGGGAAAATTAGACAATCAGTACTTCCGTTTCATGGCAACGTTAATAAATCAGATCAGATTCATCCAATCAGAGAAAACACATGAAGTGACCATGTGTAAAAAGGCCCATAGCAGGGTATATGCAGGAATCATAGAGATGAATTTACTACCTTTTACTACCTTTTTTACCACCTCCAAAATATTTTTTACTACCAACACGACATCAAGCAGCAGTCCGTTTTTTAGGGTTGTGGGAGGGGTGTGCAAAGCACCACTTACTTATAAGGGTCACACCCATCATACATATTAAGTACACTAATGTTTAATTGTGATCATTAAGAATTGTCGGTTTTTTTTTGTAGTGTCGAGTTCAGTTTAAGTTGTCCTTATCTTAACCCTAGCCCTTGAGTTAACCATAGCTCTTAGCCCAGGGGTGCAAACTCATCAGGGGTGAAAAAGGTGACAAAGACACTAGCGTTATACATACATACATAAAATATATCACCGTTTATATATCAATTATAATTTTTTATTTATTTATTTATTGTAAATCTTATTAATTTTAGCATTTAAATTTTTAAATTAAATTCAAAACTGTAAACATAAGTTAATGCACCTCAAACTAACATCATGACATAAACAAGAATTAAATAAATGTTTATATACAATATATTGTAATTTTTTGTTCATAATGCATTTACTAGTGTGAACAAATACAACCTTTTTATAAACCTTTGTTACCTTTTACTACCTTTCAAGGGCCTTAATTTTGGGAGATTTTTTTACTACCTTTTACTACCGCGTGGACACCCTGCCATAGTGACCTAGTACTTTGTGTACAGAAAGGTATATTCCATGTTTCTTATCTTACAATTTGGGTAAATACTAAAACTATAATGGATAATAAACAAAAATCTAGATTAAAAAAGTTGATATTAAAGAGTAATTCATATTTATATTTTATTTTTATTTTTTTCTATGCAACAAATACTTTAAAGTCTCCCTGTAGTCAATGATTGTATCAGTTAAAACTCATCTTTGAGCATTAATCCCAATGTATGTAAAAGTTTCACCTGTCATTTATTCATGCTTTAAAACAGCTTGAATGTAACTCTACACCCTTGCCTGATGTAGTATAGGTGGATCTATGAATATGCGAATGAGTCCCCGCCTCTACTCAATTGCACAGCTCAGACCATAGATATGAATATTCGAATTAGTCCCTGCCTCCACTCTTTCACACCACCTTGGACCATAGGTATATATGTAAATGTTTCAGACACATAACTGCTAAGTTCGGTTTCACACAATGCATACATGAACTGTGCATCTTTAAGCGTCATGTTAACAGGTTACTATACGGCATCCGTACATAAAATTTATAACTCGAAATACTGCATCTGTCAGCAGTGTTGATATGATTGGGCATGTATGTGACGTTGGGAATTTAAAATATCTGGAATTAGACTCTCTCCAGCAATGGGGTTGAATGATGAATTTGCATATAGCTATCTTAAAACAACTGTATTAACACCACATAGACATATAAACAAGAGTAAAAACCAGAGTTTTCCCACAGTGGGACTTTAAAATAATTCTTTATAATATATAATTCATACAAGTCTTTATATAAATGTTTTCTAAAGGAATTTGTTTTTTTATATATATATTTAGCACCTACTAATAAATAAATCATATTTTGGATGGGTGTAGAATACAAAAATGCTTTTCTGAGATAGTTGTTCAGAATAAAAATGTCCTCTACTTAGTCTTGGAATTGATTTTGCGAAGTAACATGATAACAGACCAAAAGCTGTTTTTATTGATTTTTCCAGTGTCTTTTTTTATTGCCATCTTTTAATGCATCAATTGCTTGCAAAGTGAAGAAAATGTCTTAGTTACACCGAGGCAACATTAAAATGCAATGGAAGGTTAATGAAAGTGTTATCAAGCAATTATGCATTCAGCATTCCTCACACTTTCATAAGTGAAAATAGTAGACTCGTAAAGTTACCGCGCAAGTAACAATTAAAAGATTATTGATCAAGCTAGAAAGAACTTTTAGTTGTCTGGGATTTTATCACATTTGTAATTCCATGCGATAATGTTGGCAATTAAAACTCGCCGCACACTGTGACATCATACGACTACAAAATCCCACCGGGCATCGCCTCCCTGATGGTGCAAATCGTGCCTTCTGTGTAAATTGGGGCAGAACCGCCGGGGTTCAGATGAAAGGATGCAGTGCAACACGTTTAGTTTCAAACAGTGATCGTGATGCGTAGGAATCTAAACCGTTCTACAATTAATGAAGCCACTTGGATGAAAGGCATACATGATCAATAAACACAGGCAGATGCACCAGAATGAATTCTGCAAGACAATTATTGGATATATTAGAGATTCTGTGAATTCATAATGAAAGGTCTCAGCAGTAAGCTATGTCATTTGTGATTAATGTATTGAACAAAGCCATTAAAGGGATAGTTCATCATTATTTACTCTGTTTGTCATACCAAACTCATATGTTATTGTTTTATCCGTGCAAGACATTTCATACTGCAGTTTATAATATATCAAAGTAGTGCAAAATAACAAACAAGCAAAGTTACAGCAGTCCTTATGGGCTTGTGTGAATTCCTTTGAAGCCATTTGAGATATAGTTTTATGTAAAGAACACACTGAATTTTCAAGTCCTATCAGACTCGAAACATAAAAACCTTTTTGTTATTTGGGATTTTTTTATGACAATGAATAAGCAGAAATCCGGTTTGTGTGCTTTATTTTATAAAACTGCTGTTACTTTTCAGATTTCGGAGCCTACAAATTCATTTCTAAACCGAATGCTGAGCAGAGAGACCATTACAAGGATTACATATAAACGTAAGTGGCAACCAGTGGCTGTTTACTTCTTCCTTTCTAATGTCATTAATGCTACCTGGGGAACTTTGAAAGTGTTTTGTATACTTTTAAAACCCTAAGGGTTGGGTTTATTAACACAGAAAAAAATTGGATTGAAAAATGCCTGCAACTGCAAGTCCAGAGGTGTAAGACTATTAAGTTGCCACACTCTGAGTCTGCAAGAATTGCCTTTATGAAAACAAACTAGGCTTTGTATTACCACCTGCTGATATATGGTGGTCATGCTTTATCCTTTCAGCATCTAATAAAACTGATGTGATCATATCCTGTCCTGTGTCTAGGCATCTTGAAATCCTCTTGAGGTTTGATTAAAATGTGTGTGAAGCTAATTTTACTGTATGCAATTTCAGATGATGCTTACTTACTGATGGGGCTTGATATTAAAGAGCTGTATCCAGAAACCTCACGCTTTATCACATATGAGGGGTCCATAACTATTCCACCGTGCCTTGAGACAGCCACCTGGATCTTAATGAATAAACCGATATACATCTCACAGATAGAGGTGACGAATGCTTTATCAAATGCTTTAAACATTTACTTTACAGTATTTAAAGTAGTCTAACCCAAATAAATGCATCATCAGATGCAATCTCTTCGCCTTCTCAGTCAGAACCAGCCCTCTCAGATCTTCCTGAGCATGGGTGACAACATGAGACCAACGCAGCCGATCCACCAGCGCTGCATTCGTACCAACATCAACTTTAGTCAGAGAAGAGATTGTCCTAACAACCGTGTGCTGAGGCCGCAATACAGAGGTCTGTCTCACCAACACACTTTGCATCGGTGACATACACAGGCTCTGTGCCGTAAGCAGCACCGGGTCTCTTTGCAGTATATGCTGCTCTCACTCCCTCCTATTCAATAAAATTGCACTTTCTCATTAGACACTAAGGTTTATTGAGCTGCTTTATTATAACCATCGCTCTCGAAACAGAAGGAAATGGAAAATCTGATTTAGTGTTATGCTTCACAGACAAAGTTATCTGACAAGCACATTCTCTGCTTATTTTTTAGTGAACGAATGGCTTCTGAAATAACGGCTTGACATTGATTTGTGGCATTGGGAATTCCGGCAATAGCAGAAGAATATAGCCAATGGACAAAGGACATTTGGACCAATACTGCAAGATAAAACAAATACAAATAAAACAAAAGGGGATTCTTCAATAAAAAAGAAACTACTTTTCTACTTCTTTATGTTTATAGTATACAGTATATATATAAAAATCAGAGACTGTGAAAGCAATTGCTTATTTCTCTTATCTGACTGTTCGATCAGTCCGGACTGCTTCTCAATCAAAAATGACAGTGTACTTTTTCAACTCGCTACTGAGATACAGTCCACCTTGACTGTTTTTATCCAAAAAGCAGGTGCAGTTTATGTGTGTTGCAGTGATTGTGCAATGCAGTACCATTGAACTGAAATATCAATTTTTGATACTAGGCAAACAAGAGGATTTTAAGCCTATCTTGGACAATTTTGAGCATGTTGCCTTCTATATGTAAGTGTTTACAGTGATTCATGAATTGATGAGTGATATCTGCCAATAAAGTGGTCATGGTGAACATTTCTCTCTACTTTGACTCATTTTTTGAATGGGTTTTGTAAACATTTAGTCATTTAGCAGACGCTTTTGTCCAAAGCGACTTACAAATGAGGTAAACAATAGAAGCAGTTACAGCAACACAAGAACAGCAATACATAAGTGCACTGGAAATAGTCTCATCAAGTCCAACAGAGTATACATAGACAAGGGTTAGGTTTTTTTTTGTAAGAATGTATAGATAGAGATCAGGAAAAAGGAAAAGAAACAAAAGATAGTAAGTCTTATATTAGGAGGTGAGGTAATGGCGGAAGAGATGGGTTTTTAGCCGATTCTTAAAGACAGCTACAGAGTCAGCAGATCATTCCACAGATGAGGAACAGCTCCAGAGAGGGTACGCAATAATGTTTCTTTTCCTTTTTGAGATGGCACCACAAGCCGTCGCTCGGTGACAGAGCGCAGGGATCGAGAGGGTAAGTAAGGCTGTATAAGCAAATAAAGGTAAGGGGTGTGCTGACCCAGTGGTGCTTTTAAAGGCCAGGAGCTTTAAATTTGACGCCAGCTGTTAGAGGAAGCCAGTGTAACTTAACAAAGAGAGGAGTGACGTGTGCCCTCTTTTGCTCATTAAAGACCACTCTTGCCGCTGCGCTCTGAATCATCTGTAGGGGTTTGGTTGTGTAGGCTGGAAGTCCAGCCTGGACAGGACAAGAGCTTGGACTAGGACCTGCATAGCGTGCTCATTTAGGAAAGGTCTTATTTTCCTAATATTGTAGGGAATGAATCTACAAGAGCGGGCGGTGCTGGCAACATGGGCCGTGAAGCTAAGCTGATAATCAATGACCACTCCCAAGTTTCTGGCTGTCCTGGATGGCGTGATGGTCGAGGAACCTACCTGAATGGAAAGGTTGTGATGAATCTTTGGTTCAGATGATATGACAAGCAGTTCTGCAAGGTTAAGCCGGAGATGGTGATTCTTCATCCAGAGTGAGATGTCCCTCAGGCATGCTGAGATGCGGGCAGAAACATCAAACGTATGAAAATACTGCCAAATGGAATCACATGGTTAAATGGAGCTAAGTGGTAGAGCATTGTGTTGGCAGAGCAAAAGGTCATGGGTTCAAACCCAGGGAACACATGTTGATTAAAAAATATATATACCGTCTGTCAAATGCATAAATGTAACAGAGTCTGTTGAATAATGATGGATATTATTATTTTTTTAAATGGAGAATGGATTTTATGGATATTTTGCATGCAGATACCTTTTTGGCATGGTAAGGCATAATAAAATATGTTACAAATTTTGTCAGATTTAGCAACAAAACTTAGCAACAAATATTGAAATATACATGTTTCCTTAATATCTTATCTAAAAAATCTCATCTAAACATGAATATGAATAAAACATAACTGTACACACAAAAATGGCGCTAGATAGCACTAAAAGTGGTTGACTGGCTCGTAATCATAGGGGAGCAATTTTAGTGCTAAACATTATCTATAATCTGTGTAGCACCATAGAACCATATTGTGCTATGTTGAACCATAAGTGGTTCTACAGAGGTGCTATATAGGTGCTCTGTAGCACCAAATGGTTCCCCTATTATCATGAGCTTTGCAATAAAATTATGCTATTTTGAAATTATTATATTATTGGTAATTAGTCATTTGAAAAAGCACTTTGTATGCATAATGTTATTGCTAAATCTAAAAAGCTTAATTTAACAAAGCACTTGACATAAACCATTCTCCATGATGTAAAGAACAGTCTATGAAAATATAACCTTGATATCTCTAATATTCACTGAGTAAGGCTATGTCAAAGATTGAAAGTTAAAATGTAAAGTTAAATTAAAGGGGACATATCATGAAAATGTGACTTTTTCATGTTTAAGTGCTATAATTGGGTCCCCAGTGCTTCTATCAATCTAGATAATGTGAAAAAAAAACAACCCCGTAACTTAGTTTTGGTAAACCATTCTCTGCAAGCATGTGAAAAAGTATGTCATCGAAATTTGGATCCCCTTGTGATGTCAGAAGGGGATAATACCGCCCCTTAATCTGCACTAACCAACCACGGCACTGCCATTTAGTGCAGAGATCAGTTCAATTGCATTTATAAGGACACACCCAAAAACCGCACATTTTTGCTCACACCTACAAAGTGCCAATTTTATCATGTTATAATAAATGATCTATATGGTATTTTGAGCTAGAACTCCATATACATACTCTGGGGACACCAAAGATTTATTTGACATTTTAAAAAAGTCTTATGAAATATACTTTAATGGTTGAAATCAAACTTTAATGCTCCTCATTTCATAATGAGACTTTAACCTGGATTTCACAGACGGGGTCACAAATGTGTCTCAGCAGTTTTATACAATAGAAGTCAGTGATTGCCAATGTTCAAAATGTCTTGTTTGGTGTTCTGCTAAAGAAAGTCAAACATGTTTGGACTGACATGAAGATGAATGCGTTTAATTTTGTCCAGTATTGTTCTTTTGTGGCGTTGGCTCATTGCAGTATTAGACTGTGACCGATAGGGGGCAGCAGTGTGATTGTAAAACGGCTCTTGTGAAGCCCTATGTGTGTCACATCCTGGCGGAGCACCATTGAGGGAACAAAGGAGCTGGGGGTGAGTATCTGCAAATCATTTTTATTCCAAATGATTAACTGTATTTAGCAATCAGGATGCAATTTATATTACATTATAGATTGAATGCGAGAATATTATAGTCACTTTTTTGATGTGCACTATGGTTTTGGACAAATTAAACGGTTATCGGACGTTAGCTAGCCAGATTGCTAATGCAGTTCCGATAACCGCGGCTTGTGTTAATAAAAATAAATATGACTTTGGCAACATTAAATGTAATCTTAACGATTTAAAGTCACGTTTTCTCACCGAATTACCAGAATACACCTGTCTTTCTTTGTTAAACATAATCTTTTATTGTGGTGATATCCAGCTAGTGACAGCCTGTTTCATTCATTGATGTTGTGCATGTTAGCATCTCAACCGGCTTGTCTTCATGCATTCTGAAAGCTTATAGCTCGCCAAGATTAATACCTTACCTCAAAACTTATGCTAATAAAGCACATTTAAATATATTGTTAAGAACATGATGCGATTTGGAAAGTTGTTTTGTGTAAATCTCTAGCGAGCTGTAAGCTCATTCGCCTCATTGTGTGCGCCATTATCCGCATCCAGCACGGGCCTGAGAGTCATACAAACATGCCAATTTCTCGTTTATTTCACCACAAATCCACTGTTTTAGCTTTTTCATAACTTGTTATGAATTTATTTCATTTAGGATGATGAGTTTTTCTTTATTATTATATTAATATGAATAAATAAATATATTTATAGATATAATTATGCATTTTAAATTTAACTAAACCAGCGCATATTTGTAAACAAGCGTAGGGATATAAAATAATATTTTTCGTACTGAATTAAAAATAATCACGTTTTTTCTTGTTGTGATTTATCATATATTAGTAAAGACTGAAAGCATGCCTATGCGTCTAATAAGTGTTTACCCTATTACAGAACCAAATGATGGGGATAGCCTGATATCCTCAATCCAACAAACAAGATGTCAAGTAAGAACACATTTCAACTAATTGATTATAAAGACCTTACAGATTTGTTTGTATCCCGTTTAAGGCCACCCATCTGTATCATTAAAATTAAAGGTTTTATTGGACAAACTTTTCACTCCTGTATTTGATATTAACACTTAAATCTTTGCCTGTCCTATGTAATGGCCTCCAAAGAGTTAATTTATAAATATATGTGACGAATAAGTATGTTTGCCCGGTGGCTACACCAACTGTGCCAGGGCTCGTTCGTCACAAACTGTCAATTTTTCCCCTTTTTCTCTCACAGAACGGCCATCCTATGCCCCTCCCCCTGCCCCAGCCCCCACAACAGTAAGTATTCAGTACATGCCAATCATCCATATGGCCCCTCCATCATTCAAACCTGTATTATAAGTTACTTAAGCCCGGAATATTTTTTTACGTGTACGGTCAAACGCATACACGTTCGATGCATACGCGACCTATGCGTATGAAGTATGCGCGGTTAAAAAAAATTGTGGGTGCACGTACAGTGCACGCATACTATTCTAATGAAGATATTTGCATCACGCACACTGTATGCTGACCCTTGCGTATGCCTAAAATCTGAACTATACTTCTAGCTTTAGAGATGAGAGGATTGTGGGAAGGTCACAGTATCACATGGGGTGGGGCTTTTGTTTTTGTATAGATTAAGTTTGCTGCCTTGTTTGCAAGGCTTTGATTATCCATTATGGATTAAAAGTACTGTTGTACTGTACAGAATAAATTCTGAGCTTATTTTTAGTTCCAGTTCGAGTGGCAAATTAATTTTTTTATTACTTTGTTTCTTAAGGTAGGGTTAAACATTTCATCCATATGTTCCAGACGCTGTTGTATTAGTCAGATTACAGACCCAGTTTTCAAAATGATCATTACGGCGGTATGTTACCAGGTGTTTTTTATGAACCCGTACAGTTAATGAAGCCTATTAGTACCTCATTGGGTTCGGCCCAACACCACCAACCATAGTGCCTGTGGCTTTGCTACAAATGGATGTAGGGTAATGCCAGGTTGCGCTGCTATCAAAGATTGCTGCTTTTTGCATGTTTTTTTTGCAAATCATGACTGAAAACAAAACAGGATCTCCTTTTCATTTTTTTGTCCCTTCCTTCCTTGTTTGTGTCATTTCTCATTCGTGTTTTGTCTCATTTGTCTCCATCAGCAAATGCCCACCACCCCTGGGTTTGTGGGGTACAACCCATACAGCCATCTGGCCTACAACAACTACAGGCTGGGAGGGAACCCCGGCGGGAACAACAGGGTAATGGTAGGACCGTGGCCAACTAGGGCCCTAGCGACAGCAGAGGGACTAAAACCCCGAACAAACAAGAGGACAGCCTGACTGAATATTCGTCTTGTATTTAAAATAGAGTGAAATGCAACTGTACAGATTGATTTCATAGTTTGTAGAATGAAGACCCCTTGAGTCTTGGGTAGTTGTCTAGCTCTCAACTAGTAGCTTTCATAATCCTTGTGTTTTCTGTGTAGCAGTCACTCAATCGATTTGTAGGTTGTTGTAATTGGACGGATTCTGATTTGAGTGATTGCTTCCCAGAACCGTTCCCTTTCCCCATTGGCCATCCTATCATTACATCATGCACGAGAATTAATCCTCGTCCGCTCGCATGACCTCTGATGCACGTGCCAAACAGCATAGCGCTGCTGCTTGGCTAATAGCATCATGCACTGGTGACTTGGCACAGCTTCCTCGTAAGCTTGTGGCATTTTAGCTTTTGGCTGGTTTTATTCAGACCTCTGCAAAATAATTTTAGAGAAACTATGCATTAAGGACCGTTGTTTTGTTTTTCAAAGAGATTAATGCATGGCATTGTCAGTGTAATGATATTGTGGTGTATTTGGTACGTCTCGTGTCCCATATCCGAAGCAGATCATGCTTTCATTGTTTTCAGTTGTGCTCTCGTCTGCAGTCCATTCCTCCATAGTGCTCCATTTTGACTGTGCTGTGATGATCTCGTATGACCTTCTGTGATCTCTTAATGCCCCTGGTGGGCCTCTCTCCCTCTCCCACAGAACTCCTCAGGGATCACTGTTCCTAAGCCGCCCAAACCGCCCGACAAGCCGCTGATGCCCTACATGCGGTATAGCCGGAAGGTAAGCAGGAAGGTAAGACACCCACGGTGTCTGCTTTTACTGCTTGTATTTTGAATCTCTGAAGGGAGTCCTTCTGCAAAGCTTGAAGGCAGGGTCCGCCCCTCCTGAGGGTAGACCGCCAACATCGCTTCATTGCTTTCATCTCTCTCTGTTGAACAAAGACTGGGCCGACATCTAGTCACCAGCTAATGGGATACACTCATGTTTTTTTCTTTCTGCTTTGCATATAAGCAAATTTATAAGCTTTCTGTTGATCAGTTTGGTTGGTTGAATACTAGACATTTTAAGTTTTTATTTGAAGAGCTCAGAAGCAAAAGCCACTAAACGCCACCTATGTCAAAAAGAACCTTTTCATAACCTTTAAACCTGAAATTACTAAATATAAACATAAGAGCCTGATATAAAAAAAATGCTCATTTACAAGAAACATGTCAGACGCACTTAGAGGGTTTTGCATCTAAACTCTTCTACATTTGATCTTTTAAAACATGATTTTTCTCATTCTATCAAATTTCTTTTTTGTAATTTAAATGTTTCCTTTATAAAGGAATGTAATTCATAATATTCATTACAATCATGCTTTCATGCTTAAATATTGGGCAGAAGGGGGACATAAAATTGGTGCTCTATCTTTCAACCCCTCCCATCTTTTATTGCAAGTTTCCGGGATCCCACACTGGTTTCTGTTGACTTTTAAGTGACACTTGTTTCTTTCACAGGTTTGGGACCAAGTTAAAGCCTCTAATCCTGACCTGAAGTTATGGGAGATAGGAAAGATCATTGGTGGCATGTGGAGGGACCTCACTGATGAGGAAAAGCAGGACTATTTAAACGAGTACGAAGCGGAGAAGGTTGGTTGCTACCAGTAGAGGAGGCAGCCTCAAATGTATTTGATTTCTTTAAAATACTAAGACATTTATCTGATTCTAGATCGAGTATAATGACTCTATGAAGGCCTACCACAACTCTCCAGCCTACCTGGCATACGTCAACGCCAAGAACCGCGCAGAAGCCGCCCAGGAGGAGGAGAGCAGGCAGAGGCAGTCACGACTAGACAAAGGCGAGCCCTATATGAGCATCCAACCTGCTGAGGACCCTGATGGTGAGATTGCCCACATTTCATGGAAAGAATAAAATGATACATCACTGTGTTGGTTAGCCTCAGCTCAGGGATAGATAGATTATATATATATATTTTAGATTTGTGGCACTTCCTTACAATCTTATACAAAATCCTGGAAAGTTTGTGAATCTGGGGGGGGGATTCAAGGCCCTGGGAAGTTTTTGAAAATAAACATGCATAGATAAACGTCATTGAAAGTGCTTGAATCTTTCTGGATAAAAATCCATATTCCCTGTGTAGTGTAGGATAATATCATAAAATTCTAGACTTTTTAAGCACACGTGCTAAACTCTTTGCTTTAACCCTGGAGAACCCACGGGGTCAAATTTGACCAATGTTAATTGCTGCTCATAAAAGGGTTCTTGGGTTCTCCAGGGTTAAATGCTTATATCTTCTGTATGCAAATGTTGATTCTTAACAAAATGCTTTTATTGCATAGTTGTGTTTGACACATGAAAATGTCTCGGGCTACTAATGTATCACTTGTTCCCTGAGTAGGGAACGAGACGCTGCGTCTCCATTCCCAAACTTCCTGCGTCCCTGTAGCACCGTCTTTTGGCAATATTTCAGATAGCGGATCTACTTCCGGGCTCCCGCGTCACCCTGTCTTTGTCGTTAAGCCTCACTATTGGTTGAATTTGATAAACACATTCAGACGCACCACTTACCCCTGGAGGCGTCCCCAAAGTGTCACTGCAGCGACATAGGGCGAGTTCCCTCGAAAGGGAAATGTAACAATGTATCCTAACGGGTAACACGATGTAACCTTGCTCTCACTTAAAATGTGTCCCAACATTTAGTCTTTGAATTTGAGGGTATTGGACCTGGAAAGTCCTTTTAAGGTCCTTGAATTCAAAGTTAACTAAGGCGTGGGAACCCTGTAAAGCATTATTTACTGAAATTTTAAAATGTGATTTAGTACTTAAAATAAATGTGTACTGTAGACTATGACGACGGGTTCTCCATGAAGCATACCGCAGCAGCTCGTTTCCAGAGGAACCACCGGCTTATCAGCGACATCCTCAGTGAAGTTGTAGTGCCTGATGTTCGCTCAGTGGTGACCACCGCTCGCATGCAGGTCCTCAAGCGCCAAGTCCAGTCCCTCATGGTTCACCAGGTAGGCACATTAACAGACACGTGTATGTAGAAAGCCTTGATGCTTTGCGTGGTTGTGACTTTATTTTTGATCATCTTCAGAGGAAGCTTGAAGCAGAGCTCCTTCAAATCGAGGACCGGCATCAGGACAAGAAAAGAAGGTTTCTGGAGAGCACAGATTCCTTCAACAATGAACTGAAACGGGTGTGAAATTCGTTTTGTTGGTGAATTAATAGCCATCATATTTAGGCTAAGCTTGGGTGCCAAATTGGCTGTCAGTGATTGATGAGCGGTTTGTGTGTGTTTGTATAGCTGTGCGGTCTGAAGGTGGAGGTGGACATGGAGAAGCTGGCAGCTGAAATGGCTGCCGCAGAGGAGGCAGCTCGCCGGAGGGCGGAGGAAAGAGAGCGGGAAGCAGCGGAGCAGGTGGAGAGAGCCGCTCAAGAAGAGCAACAGCCTGCCAGCGCGCAGTCTAATGCCAACCCAGAACAAACCTCGTCCAGCGAGGCCAAGGATGGGGAGGACAAACCCACCCCTATGGAGACAGGTTAGACCACCATTCTGCCCTTTAAACCTTTTATAAAATATTAAGGGGTGGTTTCCCAGACCGGGATTATCTTAAACCAGGACAAGATCGTAGTTTAATTAGGAAATATAACTAGTTTTAACAAACATGCCTTACTAAAAATGTTACTTGTGTGCATTTAGAGGCAAAACAAAGAGCACTGATGTATTTTAAGATATGTCAGTCGAAGTTGTTTTCAGTTTGGACACCTCTTACATTTATTTTAGTCTAGGACTAATCTAATCCCTCTCTGGGAAACCACCTCTAAATGGTAGAGTATAACACATTTTGACATTAAATGTCCTACGTGGTGTCTTTTCTGCAGATGAGAATCCTGCTGAAGCATCTGAAGGACCGCAGGAGGAGCAAGGTGCCTCAGCTGCAGCTGGAGAGAAACCTGCCCAACCTGAGCCTGCAGAGGGCGCTACAGATGAGGGCACCAGCGACAGCACCGCTCCATCTGAAAGCAGCTCTGGACCCCCAGCAGAAGCCCAGGCCTCTGACAACACACCTGAAGAGAGGCAGTCACAATAACCCACACCCACATGCCTCTCCTTTTCAAAATTTACAGACACTCGTTCTGCTCTGTGTGAAGTCTTGGGGTTTGTCATTTAATCCTATGGCTGGGTAAGGAGTAAGTGGAAAGGTGTAAAGAAAGGACAAAGTTGTGCATTTTCATTTCTTTTCCACAGATATTCAGTCAACAGACTGACAGACACGCCTTTTTACTTGATCTGACATGTATTGGAGTAAAATGTTATGCTTGCATCCTACAGTCAACAAATGGTTTGTATAAAGCAGAACTGCAATGAACTTTGCTTTTCCTATAACTGTTTATGTTATCTTCCACCTTTTTGTTAAATTTTTTTGACAGGTTAGTTTAGTATATGGATTGTAGTGATTGACTTTCAGACTTGTTCCTACTTTCTTTCTTTTCATCTTTGATTTTTTTATGAAGCCATGCTTGCATTCATGAGTACACCTTGTAACAGATTTACCCAAGAGCGCACTGTGGAGATTGTTCTGCTGGACGCGTTATAAAATGGTATTACAGTAAGATTCTGGATTATAAATCGTGTTTTTGTATTGTTGAAGGTATTCACTCAATAAAGTGATTTCTATGTCTGTTTTACATTTTGCTTTATGAATTGTGCAACAGGTTATTTGCCATTTTAATTCAGTTTAGTAATAAAGTATTTGATTTCAAGCTTCTGTTTGTAGCTTTAGAACTTCAGCTGACTGACAAGTAATGCTGAATAATTAAAGGTCCCGTTCTTCCTGTGTTTTTGAAGATGTGATTTTATAACGAAAATAACGCGTTATTTTTCACACAATTTACTTATCTGTATACCGCTGTTCTCACTGTCCAAAAACGGGTCGATGCCTGCCTTGTTCTGTGAAGTCCGTCCTTCAGAAATACTTAACGAGTTGTGTAGTTTGTTAAGTGTGTTGTGATTCGACAGCAGCTTAGCTTAGCAGAGCCGTTTAAGCCAAAGCTGACGACTGACGTATTCCTGTGGGCGGAGTTTAGTAAAAAAAAACGTTTTATTGACGTCATTCAACCGGGAAGTAGAGGGCTGTAGTCCAAACACCCGTTCGCTGTAGGCTTTAAAAGGGGATTTCGGTTAAAGAAAATATATCGCCTGGCAGTGAACTTTGAGCTTTATCATTTTGCAGGTATTTATGCTTTAACAGCAACATAACACACTAACTAAAGACCTTTAAAAGTTAAAAGATTTAAAATATTTGAATTGTTATAGTGGTAACGTTAGATTAACCTTTTGCAGCCTTGCTCTGTGTTACATTGCTTAATCCTGTCTATAAAACCATTTGGACATGTCTGCAGAGACTGTTTAAGTAAATTAAAATCATGTTTAAACATAAAAAATTCAAGAAACTAGGGATTGGTGTGTATATTTTTAAACTGCTATGAAGAACATATTACTTTTTGTGTCATGTTCATCTGCCAGGAAAGAAAATCCTAAGTGCATTAAAGGATGTGATTAACCTATATTTATCACCATATAAAAAGGCATCTCCATAGCAACCATCGAGAAAATAGACTGGCACTCAGTTTATTGCGTTGAGCATTACGGAAAGAAAGAGAAAAGGTTACAAGCCATTTTAGGAAACACGTTACATCATGTTTAATACCATGTGGATTATACAAATAGTAAGAGCAGGGATGTACAAGATTATAAAACGGGATGCAAAAAAACGCTATTTTCCACCACAGTGTTATAACGAGTGAATATGCAAATAGTCCAACAGTAGGGGGCGCGATTTCACCTTCAGTCTGGATATTGAAATGTATTTTCTGATGATAAAATATTTCTACTGCAAAGCATGTGCTCAAAGTTAATACCACAATAGGATCCAGTTTTAAGAAACTACTTCGCAAACTAACAAAAGAGCAATTACTGTACATACAAAGAGGACTAGATTATAAGGTTTCACTGCATGTAGATATGCTTTGTGTGTGGGGGCGACTGCCAGTAAAAAGTGTAGTGTGCTTTGTGGGTGTAGAGCAGGTACGCTGTTCTGTTTGCTGTAAGATAGTGGGCATCAGGTGATCTCTCTGCACTTAACATTGCATCTCTCTCAATAACACCAGCATTTGTGTCCATTTCACATGCTGATGTGCACTTCACAGTCTTTTCTGACTCCTCCTTTAACACAGGAAAAGGCAGAAGTGACAACCAAGTCAAGAGGAAATGTATTCAACAAGGGAGACAGACGCAAACATTCACAATGACTCTAGACACAAAATTGACTGATAAGCAAGCAAGCTACACAATTGAGATAGAGCGTTTAATCAGCAACAGATATGAATTTAACCATGAGGCCTTAAGCGTTTAATAGAGCAAAGTCTGGTGTCAAAGTCTGGTGTTGTAAAAGAAACCATAAAGTGTGTGGAAGACGTTTTTTATTAGAGATTCTATGAAATTACTACACTTATTACTCTTATTTAAACAGTTAGCTTATTTGTGCACCAAATAAGGTTGCATTCTTCCAAATGGTAGTGATTTATATCAAAACATCTGAGTATAGCGTTTAAAAAATAATAAATAATGAATCACACCATATGATCAACAGACGTATGAGGACATCAGCCCAGGGAGTTCAGGCCCCCTGCTGCTATTCACACCAGTCTCTCTCCGTAAGTGCATGGTGCCATTGTGTTCTCAGACGCTGGATGTCCTTGCCTCCTACTTGTAGTGCGTCACTGAACAGGAATGAAACAACTCGACTCAATAGTGTCAGCTGGGACACACAACAAAAAATTATGTAACAAAGCTTATGCATCATTTTAGGTGAGTAATCACCAAAATAACTTTGCTCTCTGTAAGTGGATGTCACCTGTGCTACAGGCACTGTAAAGTATTCTAGATCCAATTTTATAACCAGTCATTTTAAAACATAATAGATGACCACAATCCTGTAGCTCAATTTGTTCGGCATATCATTAATAGTCCAAAGGTCAATTACCAAGAAAACAGAATGTAGGCTGCTCTGGATAAAAGCATCTTCCAAATCTAAATATAAGGGACCACCATTCAATAAATAAATATGACTCTTTCTTTAACATATTTGACATAAAAAGAGAAAATAGCGGCACACAAATGTGATTTCATTATGATTTCAATTCTAGCCCTTAATTAAATCTCTTTTACACATCATTTACAGGTGTCAGTCAGTCAGTGATAGGCTGTATGATTGACAGTTTCTAGTAATGTGTAGATGTGTTATTTTATTTGATAAATCTACTATTGTCTCCTTTATGCTTTTGAGAGCTTTCATGTACTTGTGAGAGCTTTCACACATCTGCATCAATCAGCTCCTCTTGCCAAAAGTAAATGAGTGGGAGGGGGGCGGAGTCTCAACGCCACTCACAGTGAGTGTGTTGGACTAGGACTACATCAAAATATGACACCGAAGTACCGCGAGAGCACAGCTTTCGAATCTCTCTCGCGGTACTGTTATGTCACATCTGATCCGTCTGCGCAGCACTACATGAAGTCGAACATACCTTATGTGTGTGTGTATGCGTAAGGAGGGCACACTTGGGCGGAGCGGGACTCCGAGCGCAGCGCTTGAGAGAGTTCATCGCAGTCTGAAGCTTTGCATTACATGTTCACACTCCTCACAACTCGCTACGGTTATAGGTTTGCGTAAATTTTTACCGCGTTGACAATGGCTGACCCGGCGCAAAACAACAGCGATGGAGAGGAGGGAAGCGAGCCCATGAGGGGTTTCGCGCGACAAGGTGCCCTGAGACAGAAAAACGTTCACGAAGTGAAGGATCACAAGTTTATCGCTCGTTTCTTCAAGCAACCTACTTTTTGTAGCCACTGCACGGACTTTATCTGGTAAGCAAGAGATTGGACGCTCTGTAGTTTGTTGTCTGCTGAAATGAACCTGTTACAGTTGCACAGAAAGTCGCCTTTAACGTTTGCGTCTCGCAACCTAGAAAGCGCTCGTCTGTTGTCAATATCTGTGAACTGTTTCTGTCATCCGCGCTCTTGATGACCACAGCGGCGTTTGTGTGTGGGATTTTTAACGATAATTTATGGTTTAACTACGGTATTGTGGTCAAACCAGTAAACAACACAAAATTTACGATGATCTTACTGGAGAACAACAGGTTAAACAATTATAGTTATAGTAAAATTATGGTAGTACAAATGGTAATCAGTCAGCCAAAAACTTTACCTCACTTTTGCAATAATAAACCATGGTGAATTTACCTAAGTAGCTCACTATATTTTGTCATTTGTTACTTGCTCAAATAAATGATGCAATATAAATGTAACTGAAATGTAAAAAGGTGTGTAAATGTAAATATTTCAATGAACAGTGGATTCATAGTTACAAGCCTTTTTACGACATGAAATTAGGAGGAGAGGAATGGGTGAGTCATATGCGACAGGTCAAACAAGTGGCTTATTGTTTTTGTACAAACATAGCCTATGTGAAATGTAAATGTTTTGGTTTGTAAAAGGTTTTGATTTTCTGTTTTTTTTCTTTTAGGGGATTTGGGAAACAAGGATTCCAGTGTCAAGGTAGGAATTTACAGTTAAATGCATATTTTAAACATCCTATGAAGTGAAGTGTTAGCATTCTTGTTGCAGTATTTACTACTATCATGCTTTGCTAAAGACGTTTTAACTTTTGGATAAAATGTCATGATTGGTGAAACACTGGAATGTAAATAATAACACTAAAGATCAATAGAAAATCTGAAAGAAATCACACCCTTTGAGTTAAATTCTTCAACATGCCCCAATAAGCAATTGCTAGTAACTAGCAATGTTCCCTCTAATTTTTTTCAGCACTGAGCAAATAATTTTTTTTCTGAGCACACATTTCAGTACTGTGAGGAATTCGCAACCACACGACCTGCCGAAAATGAACACGAGCCTGCGTTAACCATAGGAGATTCAAAGAGATGACAGTGTAGCGTGTAACGGGGTTTAGTGTATACACACGTATAATGTTCAATGTGGGCCTGTGTATAAATCCCAATACATGTAATTAACACTCTCTTTGAATTTACCAGGTACCTGGGTTTAGCAGATTGAACCGTTCACCTCAAGCTGAAAATCAGTTCTCATATACTACAGTGCAAATAAATAAATAAATAAAATACTTGTAAAAGTGTAACACTGTTTCATTTTGTTTGTAATCCAAATTCATGATTCACTTAAATGACTCTGTTGGGTTGAATTCATGAATCAATTGACTCGGTTCAAAGGACCGTTTGTTCCTTTATATAGTTCAAATAGTTCAGTTCAAAGTCAGTGTCCTGTCCTTTAAAGAAAATCCAAGAAAATACGGAAAATGAAGTTTCAGCGAATTCACGTCCTAGTAGTTGTCCGAAACAAAAAGGAAAAATACCCTCCTACCAGTTCTGATGAATTCAAAGCACAGATCTGGTTGGCTCGCCTTTTTGTATACACCTTCACTTAATTGTCTCGCGTGTCCAAGATGGAGCAGGAGAACTTTACAGATGTTCGAAATTCTCACAAAAAAACCCAGCCTTGTAAAAACACAAGGCAGAACAGTAATTAATCTTCAGTTCAACAGATTTATCAATAAGCATCATGTAAACATTTCAAATAACAACCTAACTCAGGGTTTCAACACTTATTGAACATATTGACACTTAAAATTTTATTTTTTAATCACATTTACGTTACTTGACTGTTAACTTTCAAATGTAAATAGCTTCAGCTCGTTCGTTATATACCAACGGCCAATGTAAACAAACTAATAAAACTCATAGTTTGCTGCCAAATTTGCAACACTTATGCCACAATGTCAAGTTAATATTTAGAATATAACTCACCAAAGCATACATTTTAACTTCTTATTTAAAAGAAGAAGTTCATTCGCAGTGTTTTGATGCTCTGTGATTCTGCATCTGCCTCCGTTCTAATTCTCTATTTTGCTCTCTCCTCACTCTAGCGACAGCTTTTCCAAGTTATCGCATCACTTCAGGAATCCAATAATTTGTTTTAAATCACTGTTTTGAATCTGAACTTTTTCCTCTTAATAAATATTTTAGTTTCTTGAGATCGACCCGTGCAGCTGCTCATCTGGCTCGCTCTCACTCTGTGCTCGTCCGTGCTGGCAGCGTCACTGTGTGAACTGAATGCGCTGCTACCATTGGCTCATAAAAGTGTCTGTCACCGTAGCAAGATCAGCGATTGGTTGAAAGTTTCTTCTCCTTCTAGAACACTCGCCTTCTCTCTCTCTTAATTCTTTTACAACAGCAAATGCATCAATGTTTATGTGCGGTCTGAAAAATGTGCGCGGTCTGACAAATCTATTGCGCGGCCACTTTGGCTGGCCTGCGCGGCCGCGCACGCGCGCAGCTTAGAGGGAACATTGGTAACTAGTCATCTCCTTAAAGGGATAGTTCACCCAAAAATGAAAATTCGGTCATCATTTTCTCAAACCGATCATGAGCACCATTCACTTCCATAGTAGAAAAAAAGAATCCTATGGAAGTGAAAGCGGCTCATGAATGGTTTGGTTATAAACATTCCTTAAAATATATTCCTCCGTGTTCATCAAAACTAAGGAATTTATACAGGTTTGTACCAATATGAGGGTGAGTAAATGATGACAGAATTGTCATTTTTGAGTTTTTTTTTTTTTTTTACTTTGTATGCATCTTTTACTATCTTCACAGTGAAAGCCTTTTAATTTGATTCTACCTGCTGTTCAGATTTGTGTGATATCCTCACTGCAGATGTTCACGTGTCTAGTTGTGTTTAATTACAACAGTGGGACATGCTTAAAATAGTTTTTCAGCTATGAGCAGGTTTTCCATATGGAGTCATGTTGAAATCCGTTAGGGACCCATCAAACAGCTTTTTGCTCATCCTTTTGCACAGACAGTATTAGGTTAGATTCAACTATTATAATTATCTAAAAGTGCAAATGGCTGTGTGTGTGTGTGTGTGTGTGTGTGTGTGCACGTGCTGCATGTGTAAATACATGTTATATACAGGTGTTACAGGTAAAAACTTCTCCTAATAGATTAAATTAAATGTAAATGCATTGAGTCGATTAGTGAGGTGCACCTATTAAAATTTTATTACTTTGAAGATGTTTTAGCACTTTTTGTAATATTACAATTTGTAGTAGATAGCTGTTCCTTCCATAAACCCAACACAAGTGTTCGCATCCCTGTATGAGTCTAAATTATGCTGTAAAAGTGATTTCAGTTCATGCTCCCTTCTTACGCACTAAAGACACTGGATGTTCTTAAAGGCGACTGCAATTATTGGTCACAGCAGGTCAATGGCTTTATCTACGGTGCTGTGCGTCTTCATTTTTCCACCACAGGCTTCAGTACTATCTCTAATTACAGGTCCACAGATGAGTATGTGAAGACTTTGTTCTCTTTATTCTGGATCCTGCGCTTATTCTTACTCTGTTAGTCACCGCCTCTAATCTGGTTGAACTCCATCTGAACTTGTTGAAGTTCTCCATTGATTTTTGAGAGCAGCTCTGGCTGTATCTGGTGTGCCGGACCCCTCTTGTGCCGAGGGTTTTTTTCCAGCAAGTTCAAGTTCAGGCATGCTGAAATCTGAAGGGTCTTTGCTGGAGAACACAGACAGTTCTGCCTACAGAAGGTTATGTACAAAGGAATAGCGCTCTGTTGGAATACAGTGTAGCCACTGTGCAAAATGATCTGTCATGTAGTTATGTAATGATGAACTGATTCTCAGCCAGAAGTTGTATAAACGTTTAACACCATTGTTCAGTCAGAAAGAAACACTTTATTTGGTGAATACTCACTGGAAGCGTATAGCACATGTTGTGTGAGCGGTTTTATGTTTTTTTGGCCTTATTGGAGCATGACTTGCCCCCTTTAGTTTTTAGTAAAAAATGGAAAACAAACATGGACAACACATTCTTCCTCACAACTTGTCACGTATTGACTTTTGCTCAGTTCCCACTTACTTTATAAATCGCATTTGGCATCGTTTTTGATGCTTTCAATTAGAGCTGGGCAAAAAATTAACACATCCTTTGTAAAAGTGTAAAGCCGGTTCGGTGATTAGTAGTTAATCATCATCACCTGCTTTCAGATGGAGCGGCATTTACTACACAGAGCCGTATTTCACTGAGAAGTTAACAAAATCTCATACAATATCAGAGGAGATTTCCCACAATTATGAACGCGATTTTGTGATCTTCTCTTTAAAATTCAGCTCTGTGTAATACATGCTGCTCCATCTGAATGCAGGTGATGGCAATTTACTACTAGTCACTGCACCGGCTTTACTGATGAGACACACGAGAATCGGAGAATCGCAGGTGATTTTTATTTTTATTTAAAAAAATTTGCCCAGCTCTACTTTCAATGAGAAACCATTTGCACCAATTCCAGACGCAATAGTCATGAGAATTTTATTGTCATTATGAAAATATATAATGGGATATAATGTTACCATTATGACATTTTTATCTCCTACCCCTAAACGTACTCGTTTGTAGATTAAATAAAACCCAGGATATTACAGTCAGAATTTATTTTGAGTCCAAATGACAGATTTGTGGAAGCAGTGGAAGCAAAAGCGATCAATGTCTACATTCGCCATAAAGATATTAAATCACACATTCAAAAAACTGCCGCCAAAAGTACCATTATGTCGGCTTTCAAATAGCATTTGCTCTCATGTGTCTCCTAATCAGCTTTGATTGTGGAATGCCATTGGCTGCAGCGTATCTTGTGACTGGTTGCGTCATGCTAGCTCGTTGTATTTTTCTCTGTTCCTTATACACGGTTATCACATGGCTGTAGAGGATAACACCAGTTGTATCCTTTACTTTTTTTTCTTTCAACATTCTGCTCTACATTTATTTGTCTCATTTTATACTGACGAAAATCTGAAAGGTTTAGAGCAGTGGAAGGGTGAGGTGCTCTGACACATATGGCAAACAAACCAACAATGAAGTTATGCCAAGGGCTACCCTATGATGCTAGGATGTGCTGAGCAAATAGTTGCGGAGTAGGGATACAGCTACTGCCAAAATCTTGGGAAATCTTGCTGAATGAGTGCTGTTTTCATCCGAATCCTACCCCCAAATCTAAACCTAAACCCAACATCTCGTGAGACCTGGGCGTAGCTGTATCCCCTTTAGCCAGAACCTGAGCAAACGATTTGGCGAATCGGGAATAAGAATGTGTTGCCTTGGATGTTTCATAAGAGAGATCCTTTTCTTGTTTCATTCACAAAACAAGCATTGTTTGTACAATATGAGAATGATTTTATGGTAACAGGATTATAATATTTGGGTGAACTGTTTTCATCTATAAATAACATTAGCCTTTCGCTGACTTTAAGCTAGACTTTTAATTGAAATTCTTCTAAAAAAGTAAGTTAATGACGTTTTGACTTAAAAACTATCCTACAGGCGACCTTATTGTTTCTTCCCATTAAGCAGGGTTTTTTCCATCCAGTATTGTTATCGTCTACTAATTACATACATAGTTCCACGGAGAAACCTGCGGTTAAGTGCCGAGCTCAAGGGCAGTAGAGTCACGCTGTAACTCGCTCCACAGTTCCCCTGATTTGGGATTAGAGTAGCAGTCTTGGTGTCTTGCATATCCTTAACATTTTGCTCGACAATCCAGGAGAATTAGTGAATCATGTTATTAATTAATTATATTCATTAACTAGAAAAAATACAGGCATTACAGCTAAAGAGAAGCTGCTGATTTCTGCTGATGTTCACTGTTAAAGCCACAGTTGAATGTTAGTGGCAGCGAAGGGTGACAAACAACAAGCATACCATTCACTGACCAGCTAGAATTCACAACTTCTACACCCTAAAAACTTAAATGTTAAAAACAACATAATCTGTGTTATTTTTGGGACAACCCATTTAGTGTGCTCAAACTAGACACATACTCGAAACACCTCTGTGTTCTTATTGGAACAACCTGTGTTGTCACTTTTATTTATTTTAATACAAAATGACACATGAGGTGTTAAAACGACACACAAGGTGTTAAAATGACACATGATGTGTTAAACAGCATAACAAAAAAAGCATACAAAAATTAAAGGGGCAATGTGTAGTTTCTAAAAGGATCTCTTGACAGAAATGCAATATAATATACATAACTATTTTATTAGTGGTGTATAAAGACCTTACATAATGGAATTGTAATGTTTGTATTACCTTAGAATGAGGCATTTTTTATCTATATACAAAGCGGGTCTCCTTACATGGATGACGCCGCCATGTTTCTACAGCAGCCCTAAACAGACAAACTGTTAATTTCATACCTACATTTTCTTAGATGACGACAGGCTACTGTAGCTTCTCATTGCATTTTGAAGTTAAGGTTGGTTGCAATTCACAATCCCACAGCTATATGCCACTAAAAACACATCCTTTTTTAGAGTGTATAATTAGCATGTTTTCAGAAGATGAAAAAGTGAAGGAGAGAACTTCAGAAAGTTTTTCAAGGTTTTTTATGGAAAACCAGCACAGCTGTGATCAAGTCCTTCCTTAATCATCATTGTGTGGAAAACAGTGAGTAAATAATACAAGAGGATTTCCTCTTTCTGTCAGGTTGACGGTAAGCCAGCTGCTTAGGAGCCTCTCCTGCTTCCTCAGTCCTAATTGCAAAATTACGAGTTTCATGGAGAGTTGGCGTAACGCTACAGCGAGAGAGTGAGAGTGAGAGAGAGAGAGAGAGAGAGAGAGAGAGAGAGAGAGAGAGAGATTTGCCACTAAAAACCATATGTTCCTTGGTTTTGAGAGAGAGAGAGAGAGAGAGAGAGAGAGAGAGAGAGAGAGAGAGAGAGAGAGACTGAATGTTTCAGAGCAGAGTAAAGAATTAAAGATTGATGGTGAGATGTATTTGGCTTTACTTTTGCTTTTGTATTTTTAAATGGTCCAGGAGTTCAAAATTAAGGTCAGGATTCAAATAGGTCAAGAATATTTGGAAAACATATTTTCTGTTTTGATACTTTTATCTTCCTTTATGAATACTGAAAGCCCCAGTTCTCATTTGTTGTATTTGCCTAAAAGAGCCTCAACATTATTTAAATGTCTCTTTGTGCTTTATTGAATAAAATAAGTCATACAGTTTGAAACATGTGAAAAAGTAACCTATGACAGACATGGGATGAGCTATTTCTTTAAACTTAGTAATGACCAGGACCAGACGGAATATCCAGACTTTTTGTTTTGTCTCTGGAAATTTTTGGGAAAAATCTGCGAAATTCTGCCAAATGATTTTAAATGTTTTAAAAAGATATTACAGATTTAAACTGTAAATATTACAAAACTGCATGTAAAATAATTATTTTTAAAGGCTTACAATGAAAATGAATACACCAAACCAATGAGTCCTCTGAATTAAACTTGACCTCCCTGAACCCAATAATGTGCATGTCAAGATAGAATTTTTGGGCCCTATTTTAACGATCTAAGCGCATTGTCTAAAGCGCACAGCGCAACGTCTAAATGGGCGTGTCCGAATCCACTTTTGCTAATTTAACGATGGGAAAAATGGTTTTTAGGCCGAGCGCATGGTCGAAAAGGGTTGGTCCTATAGACCTTTTGCGTGTTTGCAAACAGAGATGACGTTTTTTTGTGGGCGGAGCCCAACTGGTGCCAGAAAGTGAATGCTTCTCAATAGCTGTGTGAAGTGTTTTAGCATTAAACTGTGATTTTTATGGATCCGGTGTTCTGTAGAAGTCTGTTTCCCTTATATTTCTCTTAAGTGTAATGTTTCTTATAACGTTTTCACCAAGTTACGTTTATTTTTTAAATAAATTTAAAGTTTTAATGGCTTGGCTACTAATTGTGTGCATGTATGTAATGTATATGTATTGTTCTTTATTGGTAAATCAATTATTTTTATAGTATGAATCGCTGATGTACTTATAAGAGCAATACTATCATGTATTCTGTATAATATCATTTATTAAATATTTCATAATTTTCCTGTTTTCAATTTCTTCCTTATATTTATAGCCTACGTGTTTGTTCTAAAACTATTTTGTTTACATACAAATTAATTTGTATAGGCCTGTTTATATATTATTAACACTTTACATCGTGTGTGTGTGTGTGTGTGTGCTATGTTTATATATTTATTAGTAAACATCATAATTTAGAACAAACAGGAAGAAGACATAGGCTAAGATATAAGGTAAAAAGAAGTAATAGAAAACTGAAAAAATACGAAAACTTTAATAAATGGTAATATTATTGATATTATGAACTCATTCAAATCTTTAATCTTTCTGAATAAATTATAAACGTAACGTGATGAAAACGCTATAAGAAACACATAGAGGGAACAGACTTCGACAGAACACCGGATATCTTCTCTAATTATTTTCTATTCAAATTATTAAAAGATTTTCATATGATTTCATCACTCCAGTCTGTCCGGTTGAGGACTTTTATTGCAACCATAAACACCTACGTTTATCTTCAAATGGTGTCTTCGGCGACGGTATACTATAAAAATGAAGGTCCTCTATTTTGGCATTCCTACTCTGACACTCAACAGCACAACAAAGCATTTTCTAGTGAGTTATATTGTTCGTTTCACTCGTGTCTCATTCATTTCCACTGTTTTTCTGCCACCACATGCGCGCGTGACGTAACTGTGACGTCGACTCGCAAAAGGTCTATTGTAATGGGAGTATTTTGGGCGTAACGTGCAGTAAACCAATGAGAGTCACAGCTCTCATCCCCTTTAAAAGCCAGTTGCGCTGGCGTTATGTCTAATCCCTATTTAGATGACGGACTTTGTAAACTGAAAAACTATAAGCGGAGGAAGAAGATCCCCAGTTTAAGATTAATGTTAAATAATTGTGTTGTTTTTCACTTGTATTGAAATTGTTATTTTTTTATTAAAACCTTTAAAACCCGTTTTCTTGTCGGAGTTGATGGTGTCGTGGACAGTGCTCCGACATATGGTGCATACGCACTTCCGGCGAGCCGAGTTCGATTCCCGGCTCGAGGTCCTTTGCCGATCCCATGCCCCTCTCTCCACCCTGTACTTTCCTGTCGTTTCTGGATTACTGTCTGTCAAATAAAAAAAAGGCAAAATGGCCCAAAAAATAATATATAAAAAAAAAAAAAAACCCGTTTTCTTTTAGTCATGGAAGTAAAAAGCAGGCTTGTAATTGCTTTAAATGTATGGCTATCCAATATCATCAAAAATTAATTTACAAGTATGTAAGAAAGGTTTGTACTCTAAAAATACTTTATTTGTAACAAACAGGAGATAAAGAATTTACAAACGGCTCTCCTCACGTTTCAGCACTTTGGACAGCGGTTTTTTTTGCAAAGAGTTTTTTTAAGCATGACTTAAAAATGTTTCTCATCTCACCATATCCACAGGTACAGAGTCATCATATACAATAAATCCGTGAGGTAGCATTAAAAAAAAAAACATTTAAAAACAGACGCATTTGTTCAAAGCAAAGCATTTATTTACTTACCAGGCTGCAGGTGAAGCAGCTCTTTGCGCCTTCTAACGTCTCATAATTAGTCCTCATTTATGTCCAAGATACTCAATAATAATCTTTTACATTCAATCCTTTAAAGGGCCCATGTCACAGGACTTTTTTAAGATGTCAAATACATCTTTGGTGTCCCCAGAGCACATGTGTGAAGTTTTAGCTCAAAATACCATATAAATAATTTATTATAGCATGTTAAAATTGCCACTTTGTAGGTGTGTGCAAAAATGTGCTGTTTTGGGTGTGTCCTCTAAAATTCACATGTGCAGATCAAGTGCAAACACTGATCACAATGATGGTGGTTTGTTGAAATTGAAACGCAATTGTTCTGTGAATTGTTTTCTCTCTGCACTAAATGGCAGTGCTGTGGTTGGATTAAGGGGTTGGATTATTATAATAAGAGCTCCTTATGACATCATAAGGAGAGCCAAATTTCAACAACCTATTTTTTTCATGTGCTTGTAGAGAATTGTTTACCAAAACTAAGTTACTGGGTTGATCTTTTTCAAATTTTCTAGGTTGATAGCATCACTAGGGACCCAATCATAGCACTTAAACATGGAAAAAGTCAGATTTTCATGTCATGGCCCCTTTAATATTTCATATTTAAAAGCATTTTTGTGCTGCTGCGCATTCATGTACCTTGTGATAAGCAAACCGGCGTTGTCCTCCCGTGTATAGACCCTTTTACTGTTTGTACACAATGATGACGTGGCAGTGTATGCGCGCGCATTTAGGCAACGGAAGTATCGTAAGAATCAACAGTGAAGCAACACAAACAGTAAGTTATTTTAAAAAAGTTGACTTTATCAACATTTTCAACACAGCTACCAGATCCGTGTACTATAGTGGAGTGGATAAAAGACGTTAGCAGATGGCCAAAAATAAAGTTGCCAGATACATATATACGTATATTAGTATATTATATTAGTGCAACCAAACGCAACAACGGGACATTTTGATGTTGAGAAACCGTTTTAATAAACTTTCTGAGTTGCTACCACGTTAGAACCAATGGGGAATAACACCACTTCTGTTGCCCAAATGCGCGCGCAGGCTATTTGATCACGTGAGCTGTAAAAGGGTCTATAGGCGCATTTTACTAATGCGCTCTTTAAATAACATAAAACACATTGCGCCATTGACTTTAGACCAGGTTTTTGTTGGTCAATGGCGTAGTCGATTTTAGTTGCCTCAAAATAGCAACGCGCCAACAATGCGCCTGAACACACCTCGTTTTCAGACCAAAACGCCCATGGGCGCAAAAGGGGGCGCAAATGCATTTGCTATTTAAACAACGCGGCGCTAAACGTGAAAATTAGGGTGGAAACTAGAGAAAGACACTTGCGTCGCGCATTGCGCTGCATTGCGCCGGGTGTAAGATAGAGCCCATAGTTTGTATATAAAATGACATATTTTATTGTTTATAGTATATTATGGCAGAATAAAAAAGCTTGTGTTAATATGTGTCATGGTAATTTCATCATTTTTACAACGCAATGTGAACTTTATATTAAACATGACAAGAGCATTCATCTTGTAAAAGGATTTGAAGTGATCATGCGCTGAGTGCTGACTGTTGCGTCACATACACCACAGAATCAAGTATGTTTTCCGTGGAAATCTGCTGTCGCGTTATATTTGTCTGAAATCATCAGAGCCCCCCCTAATGATTTCACATGTACATCTCAAACCACTCACTCACCTTATGCCTAAATTCTTGGACAACTGATGCAGACTAAAATTGCATTGATATATTTGTGATACAGGGGGTGTCTCACACCTTACTCTGATCTTGTGTGAAAGCAGAACATATCCACATTTGAAGGTGTGGGCCGTTTAAAGCCTCTATAAATAGCATAAGTGTTCTGTGGAGCGGTGCTTAAATGGAGGGGGGGTGTACCTGTGGGCGTGCGGGCGATCGGTGGTATTTGAAACTCATAGAAGTCGTTCAATATCTTCATCATCAGAATCCATTGCATCAGATGAACTACGCCAATGGCCTGTTCTTGCTAGAATAATTCATGTGTTTGCTCCATTTCTGCAGCTTTGATACTGGCAGTTCCAGACAGTAGCCTCATTTTTGGAGGAAAATGATAAATGATCGATGGCAACATAAGGCAGCGCTGCTTTCCACCTCTGAGTGAAAGCAGATGTGTATGTACTTTAATACTTCAGATATTGACTTTTGAAAATTTTGGGCGAGAAATAAAAATAGAGGGAAATAATTGTCAAACAGTATCTGCTACTGTGTAACTCAGTGGTACTGTAGCATTACGTTAGCAGTGCAAAAGGTCATGTGTTCAAACCCAGGGAACACACATACTGATAAAAATGTATATTTGTCGCTTTGGATAAAGAGGCCTGCCACATGCGTAAATGTATAACATAAATCAGTCTAGTATCCAAAACTTAAATAATTTGATCTCAGATGAGATTGATGAGTTAAACATCCAAACTAAAATCTCTGACTTTTGATTGCTTTTTCTGAACACAGCATGTAAAATTCTTGAGATCTCTTGAAATTGCTGGGCTTTTTTCTCATGATAAACAGTGTTGGAAGCCGGGGGCTTTGGCAAAGTTTCAGTATGTTTTCGGTTTGATTTCATTGCAGGTTAAATTTCACTTTTTTATTTCTGGGTATACTTGATGAACAGGCTGGACTGTTAAAACATCAGGAGTAGTGAATGTCATGTCTCAGTTTTCTCAGTGGGAACTCATTTCCTCCTAAAGCTCCTTGAGGACAGCTGCAGCTCTGATACAGACCTCCTCATTTCCAGCTTGGGGTAAGTGTGTGAAGTAATTAGCATAGAGTAGGAGGTGATTAATGAATGCGACTGCTGAGATGACCCTGTCTGCACACCGGGCTGCTCTGTGTCGCACATGAGCAGGTGGGAACATCCGCTTTCTGTAATGTAGCCACAGGTGGGGGAGATGCACTGGTACCTCGAAACTGGCAATATGTAGTTGTTAAAAACAAGGGTTATGTTTCTACGAGCATTGGAAAGTTCTCAATGTTGTTTATACGTTTTAAGACAAGTATTTGGTTTCTGAATTCATTAAAGGGACACTCCACTCTTTTGAAAATATGGTCATTTTCCCCTAGAGTTAAACATCTGATTTTGACCATTTTGGAATCCAATCCAGCTGATCTCTGGGTCTGGTGATACCACTTTTAGCATAGCTTAGCATAATCCATTGAAACTGATTAGACCATTAGCATCACGCTTAAAAATGACAAAAATTTGCTGCCGTACCATGGCTGCAGCAGGCACAATGATATAACGGAGTGCCCGAAAATAGCTTCCTGCTATTAAAAATTAGCAAGGGGTAGGCTTGGGTATCGAGTATCGTTTGGAACCGGGACTAGTTTTGCGATTATTATTTTTATTTTCGAAATCGTTCAAAAGTTTAACTTTCAATTCCTAGTTTCGCTACACAGTCCGCCAGCGCCAACCAGAAAAGAAACCCTTGAACACCAACGAAGAAGCGTCTACCGGAAGTGGTGGTATAACCGAGGGAGTTGAACATGGATAGCGCGCATCAGCAGTCCAAAATGTGGCTTCACTTTCCTAAACAAAATGAAACCATGGCAAATGCAACGTCTGCGGCAAGATTTATTAGCTAGCTCATTTAAAATATCCTAAACTGTTTTGACCCTGCCTCTTAAAAGAATTGGAATCAAGAATCGTTGGGAACCGGAATCGAAACGAGGAATCAGATCGTTCAAATTTAACCCTACCAAGTAGACTATTTTCAGGCGCTGGGTAATATCATTGCACCTGTTGCAGCCATGGTCTCGCAGCAAAGTCCTTGATTTTTATTATTTCAGAATGAGAGTCTAGTTCCTAGCCATATCTGCCTAGAAAATCACAACTTTTAATTTTCCGTCAGTCTTAATACACGATGTATCACAAGAGTCAAGTTTTAAATAATTTTTTAAAAAACCACCTAACTTACGAAACAGACTAGTGCGAGCGGACCTACCTTCTACAAAAACTCCTCACTTTTTGAACACTATTCCTGCTGGGAATTACCCTTGTGGAAGATGCCAGCAATGCCATTTTACCTATAAAACTGATACTTTTAACCACCCACATAATGGCAACAGATATAAGATCAAAGAGGTGATTTCTTGCTCTACTACTAACGTGATTTATATGCTGACATGCCCCTGTGGACTATCATATATAGGCAAGACTACTAGAACATTAAAAACCAGGATCTCAGAACACCGCAGTGCTATCAGAAATGGTATTACATCTAGTCCTGTGGCTGTACATTTTATGAATGCTAAACATAATGTGTCTAGTCTGAAATATGTGGGAATTGAATCCATTAAGTGTCCACGTAGGGGAGGTAATGTTGACAACATGCTTTTAAAGAGAGAACTGTTTTGGATATATACATTGAACACATTAGCCCCTAGAGGTCTTAATGAAGAATTTGATATTAGACCCTTTCTATTGTAAATATCTCTGAAAATATCTCTGATACCCTTGATTTCCTCAGTATTCTCTTAACATTTAAATGATATACTTAAAGTATTTACTTGACTACATTGATCTTAGTATGGTTTCATTGAATATTTGGTCCTCACTTTATTATGATGAAATAATGTGATTTAATAACAGATGCCTTGATTATGATATATAGAAGAAAATGGTTCACCTTTCCTAATTTAATTGAATTATGTACGTAGTAAACTTGTAGACATGGATTGATATAAATGTACATGATGATATGCGATTATACACATGTGAGAATTATGATGTCCATGTATCATGTATATAGTATATTCAGTTAGTATGTTTGAGTGATATGTAATATGTTTTACACGGACATGGTGCAATATATTACATTTAGGGATATGTAAAATTGTATGGTGTATATATATTTATATATGTTTTTGTATATGTTTTTGTAAATGATGAATGTTGGTATATCTGTGTTATGTGAGTGTGGTGTAATCACATGACACATTGACTATATATAAATAGGCAACTGTGTTGACTTCCGGTTAGTCTGAGGAAGGGTTGTAGAGACCCGAAACGTCACTCTTAATAAATGTATGTAAGGGAGCTGTTTGGTGTGCGGATCCTTCTCTTTTGTCACAAGTTTTAAATAAGAAATATATTGAAACTCTTTGGTCATTTTTTTGCGTGATGATAATGGTCAGATTCAATGGATTATGTTTAGCTATGCTAAAAGTGGTATCGTCAGACCCGGAGACCGGCTGAATGGATTCCAAAAATGTAAAAATCAATTGTTTAACTCCTAGGAAAGCTCGAAAATGGGCCTGTTTTCAAAAGTAGACTTCATTTCAACCCAGCATTGGGTCAAAAAGGAACAAACCCAGCCATTTGGTAAAATTACAGTAACACAGAAAAGGTTTATATTTGACCCAACAATTGCTTTTGTGCACTCAAGAAACACAAACATGCAACTAGTTTGGTTTATGTACATAGATATAATGTAAATACTGCACCCTCACTACCTGAATTTGTGATCAGTGAAATCAGTTGGAGAATGTTGTTGTCTCTCATTTACGGTTAAACTCTGTGTGAAGAATGTGATTAAATAGGTTTAAAAGGTGGAGTGACAACTGTATTGTACAGTATGTGGCATAGTCGAAATTCTGACCCTATCTGTAAAATTCAGGTTAAAGTCTCGTAATCTAATTATGAGATTAAAAGCATCATGGCTTGATTTCATTTATGTCACATTGATTTTAATCTTTGACACATGGACTCAGTCAATATTAAAGGTACCAAGTAAATCACAAAAATGTACTTAAAAGCTGAGTTTTCACATATTAGGCCACAATTCTCTGTGTTCTGCCACTATCACTCATTGCACTTTACAATCTGAATGTTTCATTTCAGATAGAAATAAATAAATAACTTCCTAAAAGTCCTTTCATTGCTATGATCTAATTTGCACTGGAATCCATTTGGGTTAGAAGTTAAATCTGAATAGCCATTGGCTGATTGCTGATGTTTTAGCTAACTTATAAATGTTTGAGAGGCTTTTACACACAGACACAAGAGCCCATAAGGGCCATCTCTTTTGTATTCATGACCTAATAAAAACATATGCTAAGATTCACACTGTAGAAAATAATATAATTTGGCTATGCTTTTATCCACTATATGCATTTGGCAGATGCTTTTATCTAAATCAACCTACAGTACATTTAATGCCCTGCAGTATATGTTTTATCAATTCATCAATGGTGTTGATATTGCCAGGCTCTATAAGGAGCCCTAAGGGGCCGATCACACCAAACATGTTTATGGCAGTTGCATGCACCTTTTTTCTATGGGCAGTTTTTGCACGCCGAATGCCTTGCCGCACCACGCGTTTTTGAAGTATTGTTTAGAGCGTAAAAGTGCCCAACGCCATATGCGGTTTTCTATCGTCCAATCGAATGAGGGAAGAGGCATGCCTTCCGGTGACAAAAGTGTACAGTTGCTTGAAACAACCGGACTGCAGTCACTCACTGTCTCCTGTGGGTTTGTGCACCTCTCGTTCAAGGTCAGAGCAAACGTCCTCTTTTTAAAGTTTCTGCTAATATGACCAGCGCTCACGTTTGACAGGACAGCTGCCTGGGTGGTTGTATAGAAATTAGGGGTGTAACGATATTACGAACCGAACCGAACGATCGCGATACACCACCCACGAAACGAATCGCGAACCTCCCGTGTCGTGTTGCGGTACTCTCACGCCTCCTGCTGCCCATTGTTGAGGTTAATGTCACTTATCTCTGACTGACTAATCTATTTATTTAAAAAAATATTTGCATATATTTGATTAAATTGTATTAGTAACGACTAATAAGAGCTTAAATGCTGTTCTAAATAGTATATTCCAAAGTTACTGTTTTCCAAGTGCATGTCATGTCATGTCACGTGACTTGGGAGTGAGCGCAGGTCACAGGATGGCTGCTCCGCCTGAGATTGCAGATCCCCCGGACACATTTAAGTCTCTTGTGTGGGAACATTTTGGGTTTCCAGTGGAGTACAGGAATTTGCGTATGTGTGTGCTTGCGTGTTAGATCGGGTTAACCGAAGTGAAATAGAAGAGCGCGAGATCATTCTCCAGAACAAAAGTAAAAATGTAACAAGACGTCGTCTGTCTGAGGTAAAAACAGAGGGTTTACACGTTTGTTGCAACAGAGATTTGATTTGTTTATTTTTGCCTGTTCAGCACAAGTTCGCGTGTTTAGTCGCCTCCGCTGTCACTGTGAGAAGAAAATCATGATGTTAAACATGTAAAATGATGCATGGTCTCTGTTCATCTGTTCTCTTCTTCACAAATAATTAAACACATTTTAACTTGAATGCTCGGTTTGTAAGTCTATGATTAAAAATGAACATGTAAACAAAAACTATTATCATTAAAGCATGAAATGATGAATAATAAGTGATGGCAGAATTTTTAAAAGTGAAAGTCTAATAACGTGACACCTATGTGTGTGTGTGCGTGCGTGCGTGCGTCGTGTGTGATGATAACCTTGATTAGTTCATTACTGATAATAAACCCACATTATACTCAGATTTACAGATTCATAGTACATTTATTTCATGCATAAGTTGACTTCAACAGTAACATTTTCAGCATTTTAGCTATGGAATGATATTCATCACCTGATAAACAGCTAATTACAGTCCTGCATTACTACAGTTAAAGTTTGATTTTAAGTTTGTTTGCCAAAGTTAATAAAGAAAACGTCAAGTTATTTTTGTTGTTGTTATTAAGTTAAGTTAATCTATTGTTCCTTAGCATTGCTGGTAAAATGACAGGAACCCTACACCCACAGCAAACCGAACCGAATCGGGCCGAACCGTGGCTCCAAAACCGTAAACCGATCCGAACCGTGCAATTGGTGTATCGTTACACCCCTAATAGAAATATAAAAAGCCATGCCGCAGTGCGGCGTTCAAGTGTTTAAAACGCGCTTGCTGTGATTGGCCCCTTACAGTTTTGACATTTACCTTTTCTGGTTGGTCCAATGCTTATATAAAGTGTCCCAGTGTCTGCATATCTTTACAAGTGTCGACAGGGAGGTCTATTCAAAAAGAAGGTTAGGAGGACAGGCGAGACAGCCACCAATTGAGTGTTTGAAACAGACTGGCTGGAGCTCCTAAGGGGACCATCTTGTCATAGTTGGCCTTACTTTTAAATAGGCCATGAGAGAACTCGCTCTGTGAGCCGGTCCACTCTTACCTCTGAGACTCAGTTAGATAGACAGTTTGGGGACTTGTAACTTGGGCATTTGTTGTGATATATAATGCAAACTTTATTATGGCTATTGCTCATACTGGGGATAAGTTTGTTCAAACAGCCAACCTTAACTCGCTGGCTGTGTGCGATGGAGTGTCAGTGGTCTTAAACATTCATGCATTTTACACCTGGGGATATAAGGACCCAACCCCTAATGGTTGTGAGTGTGAAATGAATGTTAGAAGATTCAGAGATATTACATTTTTGGTTGTAGTTTATTCGCAAAATAGTGTGCATTATAATTAAAACACAAACAATGAGTGGCACAGATTTGAGCACACAGTCACACATCTCTGTGCCATTTTGGATGTAGTTCCACTGTTACTGAAGATACAAGTGAACATCACATTTGTGGCAGTTCCAGGGTGTGATTCCAAAAAGTGTAGAAATATCTTTCTGTACCATTTCATGTTTTTTATTTTATTTGGACAATATAGTACTACAGCAGCGGATCAGACAGCACAATGCCTCATGTGTTTATTGTAAGCAATCTTTTTCCTTAGGACTTTGTCCTCATTCTTACATTTAAAAAAAACTAAATTAACATATATTGTGCAAAGTACTATATTAGTAGCCAACTAACATAACTAATGGGAAATAAATGGGTATGGGTGTGTTGTTAATGTCTGTCCAGACATTTTTTAAACATTTACATTTAAGACATTGGCAAACACCATCGATCGTGCGTAGCACATTTCAAACATTTACACCCGAACAGATATTCGCCAACCTTGATGTGGCACTCAATCATTAGACAAAGTCATCATGTCTAAACCTATTATATTGAATGACTGAAGAAAACAACAAACTACTACTACTTTTGTACTGTACAACATTTAAAAGTAATTGCCTATATCAAGGACATATTTCAACAATACCGGCAGATTTCAGTGGAATTGTAGTCTGGAAAAATTCTATTTTTAAAAACACATACATATTTAATAATAAATAATTTGCTTTTCAGGAAAAAAGGTCCCCTGTAGTCGCTCTTCAAATCGCAACCTTTCCAATAAACTGTATGTTTTACTCAATCTTCAGGTCCATCTGAGGAGCTTCCACACCTGTGTAACGTGACATTGTCCAAACGTGTAGTAACGTCTGTAAATCCGATAATGTAATGTGTAATGTTTTAGGGCACTGATCATGTTTGCATAGATAACTTCAGGTGATTATCATATGAATAGCACACTCTGCCAGTAGGTGTAATCACATTTGCAGTAATAAGCTGAGATAGGAGAAACTGTATCTCCTTTGTTTTGTTCGAATTACATAATCAGAGAGTTTGCTTTTGATTTCAAGATTTCTATAGATACATTTTCCATGTCTGTACATTGAGAAAACACTGAGTTTCAGTTCATTTTGTCTGTACAACGTTAGTGACAGAGTATTGTAATTTTCCAAGCCGACACCGTGTTCAACACCTCCTAACAATAACCTAGCAAATTCATAGCAACATGCTAAAATCTAGTTTGAACACCCACAACATAGCATCATCAGCATAGCAAGTAGCATCGTATGCCACACATTTCTCAGTCACTGACTTGCATGTTAGTGAGGAAGAGGGCACAGCAAAGGGGAAGGAAGGGGAAATGACACCGTGTTTGAAAAACTGTAGTAGACAATGTGAGAGCAGTGTTGTGGCTTTTCTGGTTTACCATCTGTTTTTATGTAAACAGTTACTGCCTTACTAGTATGTACATGAAGGGGAGTCTCAGGAAATAGAACTGTTGACATTCACAACCACATGTTTATTGTTTATCATTGTGGATTTAATGCTTGTCATAGAGCTCTATAGAGAACTTTACTGGCCAAGTAAACCTGAGCAGAAGTAATTGATTTGCCGGTTTGAGGCATTTTTACAGTGCACGTTTACAATTACAGGTACTACAGGCACTGGTGTACTGAAACAAGACATAGACTGATCATGATGTAAGTAGTTACTGTACACAGAAAAGTATAAGTCAGTACACAAATGCTCAAAATTATCAAAAATTGTATTCATTAAAAGACTTTCGAATGGCGTGTGACATTTCGAGCACACATCTATTTGAAAGTCTTTTAATTAATCAAATTGGTAATATTTTTCTGATATGATTTTTAGTCGAGCACCCATGTGAGGTCGTTGTGCGTGCTTTTGTTACTGTACACAAACATATCACATTGTGTGTTCTCTGGTGATCAAACCATTGACCTTGGAGTGGTTTGTACCATGATCTATCAGAGCTACAGGATCCTTAAAGGAAAACACCACTGTTTTTCAATATTTTACTATGTTCTTACCTCAACTAAGACGAATTAATACATACCTATCTTTTTTAATGCGTGCACTTTTAGTCTTTGTACAGTGCCTCGTGAATGTGTTAGCATTTAGCCTAGCCCCATTCATTCCTATGGCTCCAAACAGGAATGAATTTAGAAGCCACCAAACACTTCCGTGTTTTCCCTATTTAAAGACTGTTACATGAGTAGTTACACGAGTAAGTATGGTGGCACAAAATAAAACTTTTGTTTGGAGCCATAGGTATGAATGGGGCTAGGCTAAATGCTAACATATTCAAGAAGCACTGTACAAAGACAGACCTGCCAACCTGTACGCATTTTGCGTAGCAGGTACTCATTTTGACCTTAAAGTACGGTGGTATGATTTGTCACTCTAAACTACGCAAAAACCAGCAACAAAAAAAGAAAATATGTCCAATCATAGCACTGGGCTCATCCACCACATAGAAAATGGGGATGATTGACAAGTCGTATGGCCAATCAGTAAAAAGGGTCTGCCATCGACGGAATCACAAAATCCCGTGTGATCTCCTTCCTCCACCCGCAGTTTCTAATACTCTTTTTTTACCCACTAAGGTAAACTGGTCAGGGTGGATGTGCAAAGTTGAATGAATGATTTAGCTTAATCTTATGAAGTTGACGGTCTCGCATGCTCCGTTTCATGACGTGCACTTGACCGCAAGATGCACTAACATTACTTCTGATTTGTAAATGAGCATCATTTGTAAATGAGCGCTTACGAAAGAGTACCATGATTTTACCATGTGGAGAGCATCCAGTTTTAGTCAAATAAAAACTGAAAGTTCACTCTCAGTGAAGGTAATCCACCTGACATCCGAGTGAAGCGGATTAAATGCGCTCTGCAATAACGCGCTCTTGATAATTGTCAATAAAATAAAACGTCATATACAAACCACATCAATAGTTACATGGAGAATATCTCGTGTAAAACATGATTTTATTCACATTTATAATTATTTTTAAAGCAGATTATGGCAGGATGGAAAAAAAGTGAGTGCAATGTGCAGCATGTTACCTTGAAAGTTACCAAGAAGTGTGTGTGTGCGCGTGCGTGCGTGCGTGCATTTGTTAAATTATATGTTAAAAACCCGTGTTCTGTCCTTTTGGCCGATGCTACTGTACACAAAAAAAAATGTCCATGGTTGGCAGGTCTGCAAAGATTAAAAGTGCACGCATTGAATAAAGATAGGTATGTATTAATTCATCTAAGTTGAGGTAAGAACATAGTAAAATATTGAAAAACTGTGGTGTTTTCCTTTAAAAACAAAGATTTGAATTCAAATTTTCACTTGTGGATAGGGGTGTGACGGTCATTATATAACCGTGAGACCGACGGTTATAGTTGAACACCGTCATTAGAACTCTATAACCGCCAAAACTGTGTTATTAAAATATTTTTTAAAACATTTTTTATCATAAAGAATTTTTAAATACTATTTAAAACAATTGTTAACAGTCTGTGTTACACGCCCCCTCACGTTCTCACGCAGTGAAAAATACAGAGCTGAGCAGACACTGACAACGCGCTGACATACAGGACAGACCAGGTTACTTTTCGGTTACTTTTGAGATTTAACATATTAAACAAAGTCTCACCTTTCCAATCATCTCTTCCTTCTAGTTAATTTATAGCATCAAATAAACATGAATGACCATGAGAAGGAATGTTGTTTTAACCGCGGAAAGGCGTCAGTACACTCCGCTTTTCAAGTTCAAATCCTCCCATGCTAATCTACTAACTCTCTTGAACGCACATTCACTGCTAGTTGTCTTGCTGTTAATTTTAAAGAAACGTAGAGCAAGTAGCTAATCAGTGTCTAGTTTATTCAAACGCCGGGTGACTGTGCAGCGCGTCTGCGGAGAGTGTTTGCTGCGCGTGGCCATTGTGCTTTTACACCGGCTGCGTTTAATAACAATCTCAAGTTCACATTACTTTCTTTTACCTGCGCATTTATGAGCAAAACCTCTTCAATACGCTTTTAATCCACATTGTTTTCGTGCTGTTCTGGTCCATGTAATGACAGATATAGACACAATTACAGACATAAAAAGCCCAATGCACAAATCTGTTTCTCTGAAGATTATTAAAATAGATGATAGAGGATTAATTTATGCTGGGCAGAGAGTGACAGCGCAGTCTTCTGGCAACAGTGTTTTTTTTTATATTTCATTGCTTTCTGTTAAATTGTTCAAAGTTATTACTGTTTAAAACACACTTGGCATCACATTCATGATTTTATGGTAAAATGACACTTTCCCGTCAATCCACGAGCATTTAAACGAGCAAAACGCCCCCCACAGACGGTTATGTGATGAACCGTCACATTTGACTCACGTCATAACCGTCATCACCAATTCTGAAACCGGCACACCCCTACACAGCAAAATCACCAGTGTTAAATTTTCAGGGATGGTGTTAAATACACAGTGTTGATGCTGTTTTAACACTATCTGGTAATAAAATAACACTGCCATTGCTAGGCCAGTGTTATATTCAAGAGAGTGTCAGTGTAAAACAAGGGTGTTATCAGATTTCACTCTGAGCGGTGTAAATCAAGCCACGCCTCCACTAATCCTGTCAGGGATTTTACCGCCATTTTCTTTCACAGGAGGACTGAAGAGATCAGGTAAATCAGTCTCATAATATTCACATGGTTTAGCTAAATTAAACTGTTATTTCTCTGTCTGACTCTACGCAGCCATATGCCAAAAAACCTGAATAAGATATTTTTCCCATTTTATTTCCCCTTTGTTCGTTATTTGGTTCAGTTTAATCAGAGCTACCTTGTGTTACGTTGTTCCCTTGTTAGTTTAGTATAAAGTTAAACTGCTAGCTAAAAGTTTAAAACCAAGAAGGATCATTTTAACAGGAGATATGAACGAAAGAATTGAACCATGATAAAACGCGACATGCACTACAAATTGAAGGTATGAAATTAAGTTAAATGAAAGCTCGTTTATTCACCATATGATGTTCGTTATAAGGTAATCATATAGGCTAGATACCGTGAGTTAACGAGGTCGTTTACATGCACGTGAGTGCACGGATATCGGTTAATTATCCAAATTACTGAAAAACACGGAGAAAACCGCAACCGCATCCTCATGTGTTTTTCTAAGATGTATGCAAACAGGGGAAATATCGCCAAACCAACAATTAATTTGACCAAAACCTCACAATATATCATCATTTGTATGCACAGATTGGATGCATTGTGTGTTGTAAGCTTTTCGTGGCGCTAGATGTCAGACAGATGCAAATGGCAAATACATACGAAAGTGTAAAACGTGTATGGCGAACGTTTGTTTTTCTGTCATTATAGATGCTAGTTTGGTGAAAGTTCACACTGAGTGCTTCAAATCATTCAGAAGAGATGCTGTTTTTAGGGCAGTTTATTAAAGAAGACCTGACATGGATATGACTTCCAATGAGAAACGACTGCTAATACTTATATAAATTCATTACAGAAGGTAAGTTTATATATTTATACATATAAATCATTTTATTTGACATAACTGAACAGTTAACCAATCTTTTTAGTATATGTAGTTTTGTACATATTATTATTATTATTATTATTAATCTGGAAAGAAACTCGCATGACCTGCTGCCAACTTTAATAAAAATATATTATCTTCTCATACATCGTTTTGCTATTGATGTCATATTAAATAGCAATCAAATTGATTACTATTTTGAAAATGTATAAATGAAGATTCATATTGTCTTGAGTGCTGTTTTTAATATAAAAAGAATGTTGAGTTTTCAGAGTCTTTATTGTCATTTTTTTGTGATAGGACCCTACCAGACTATATTTGAATACGGCATACCCATGAATTCTGGAACTGTTATTCCTTAACCCAGTTTGGAGGATAAGAGCTTACCAACTAGTTATGTGAGTACACACAGTACATTAGTACTGTACACCGTCTCTAACATGATTTATTATACTGAGATGATTTTGATTCAAACAACGGTTAAAACTGCACCCTTTTTGGTATTTTCTTGACTCTTTTTGTCTTTGAAAATCTGCAGAAATATGCTGAGGTGATGTATTGCAAAATAGCCAACATACAACAATATGGATGACCCTCTGTCTGGTCAACAGGAGTTTAAATATGGTAAGTGTACATGGGTTTGCTACTTTTACGGTTTTAAAGTTTAACTGTATACTCATGGTGTTTAAATTCTGTTTTGCTAGGACGGGACAGTGATGTGGCAGCTCTTCCCTGGCTCATTCACCTCTTGCCTTTCATTTGTGAAAGGAAGAAAGAAGAAAGACTGGAGAGGGTCAATGTGCAACTGAAGCTACTGATTGTGCTGTGTAAGTTTTTTAGTATTTTGTTCTAGTTATTTATTCAGCAGTTAGTTTGCTTGCATTGTTCACCCCATGTAAATACATACAAGTTCATAAGTACACATCAAATACATTCATCAAATACACTCTTTTAAAACACTAAGGTGATGAGCATCAATCCATGCTTTGAAGTGGATGAATCAGCACAGCCCTGCCCGCACTGCGTTGGGAACAGAAGTTGCATCCAGAATTTTTGCATCATTCTGGACCAAAAAGCCATTCCCTCCATGATGAAGACCACTGATGCAGCCTTCCGCTACATCATGAGTAAAACAACTACAGAACTAAATACCAGGTTGGAACGTATTTAAGAAAAATGAAACATCTTTTGAATTGAAATGTCTGTTTTGTTATGGAAAAATCTGTAGTATTGTGAAGGATAAGCATTTCTGCCTGCCAGTAAGGTAATTGCAGTGTATTTTAATGTTCAAGTTTTGAGTAGAGTGGCAAATTTTTTTTAAACTCTCATTTGATTTATTAAAGACCTTATAATAAGTGGTTTTCATGTCACTGCGCTGTGGTATAAGATAACTTTCATTATTCCATACTGTATTCTGTTTCTAATTGTAGCTGAGGTATTTAAATAAGCAGTGTTAAATGCAAAGTGTTGTGTGTATCAATTTAAATATTAAATGTGATGTACTTTAATAAAAAGAGGTTTTGCAATATTTCTTGTCATTTGTCTTTAATAGAAACAACCCATTAGCAACAAAAGTGGCTATTAATCAGTATTTTAACACTTAACATTGTTGAATTCACATTACACTGGTGTTGACCTTAAATTAGGAGTGTTAATTTTTAACACTGTATTTCTGTGCCAACACCAGTGTAGTGTGGAAACAACAATGAATAGTGTTGAACAGAGTGTAAAATTTAACAATATTGAGTGTTAAATTAACATATAATGAGTGTTGTTAAATTAACACTACACTTTT
Organism: Paramisgurnus dabryanus; assembly: GCF_030506205.2. Lineage (NCBI taxonomy): Eukaryota > Metazoa > Chordata > Actinopteri > Cypriniformes > Cobitidae > Paramisgurnus > Paramisgurnus dabryanus. Next base: position 30,759,312 of record NC_133339.1, read on the forward strand.
GACTGAATTAACACAGTGTAGTGTGGACACATATACACACTTTTCCAGTGTTAAAGGCGGAGTCCAAGATGTTTGAAAGCCAGTGTTGATATTTGAAATCGCCTAAACAAACACGCCCCTACCCCAATAGAATCTGGACATTCCGTTGATAGACCCGCCCCACACATACGCAACCCGGCATTTGATTTGATTTGATTGGCTATAAGTGTGTTTTGGTAGTCGGCCCGTCTCCTTTTCCAAACCGTTTTTCAAACATCGTGGACTCCGCCTTTAAATTTGACACCCTGGGTGTTATTTTAACACCAGTGATTTTGCTGTGTACTTGTGGATTACATTTGTTTTTACTGTGCAGACCGCAAACAACTAAATGGATTTAGTCAGATCTAAACAAATCAGATTTCTGCCTTCTGTTAGAACAAAGGCTTAGTCTAAGATGTCAGCACTTACCTGCCATCTCAGATGTTCACCACCCACCCAGGCCTCCACTTAACTGTGCTAGTGCTTTGAGTGTGGGATTCTGTCATGAATCCATCAACATGTCTAATTCCTCCTTGTAGCTCTGTGATTGAGTCTCAGCGTTATCACGGTGACTGACAATGATTCAAAGACCACAGAGATTGCTGTCAGAATAGAGATCACAGCCCTATCTGCCCCTGTACCGTGTTGTCCGGATATCAGCTATTCTGACAGCTACCTTATGCAAAATATTGCTGCCATGCATCTTGCCTCATATTAAAAAGGGGCAGGTCACCAAAAAGTATAATTTTTTGCAATTATTTTATGGGACCTTTTGTTATTCCAAAACCATATTTTGTTCCAGTAGAACTGAGGAGTCTATTAACCTTTAAAGAGCACCCATTTCATTGCTAAAAAAACAACGTTATTTTGTGTATTTGGTGAAATACAATATGTTTGCATGGTTTAGGTTTAAAAAAAAGAATTATTTTCCACATACTGTACGTTTTTGTTGCTCCAGATTACACTCTTTTCCTGAAACACATTTGTATAAAACTCATTGATTTGAAAAGCGCTGTGTCCCTGTTTGGCGAACTAGTCTGTACATTGTGATTGGCCTGAATACCTCTGACGTCAGAGGAAATGTGACGCTTCTTACGATGTTTGAAAGATGCAATGCTAACAGGTGTTAACTTACAGGCTGTGATTCCGAAGCGGGAGCAATTATGATAATGTCGATCTTTACTACATCACCAATCCCAGGAAGTAAACTGTTGCCTACATTCATGAGTTTGTTGTACTCCAAGAAAAGAGCTTTGGGGTTTGTACCTTTAGCATATTGTTATTATGTACTTATATACACCTACACACCAAAGGAAATGTAAAAAAACGCAATACGTCATGACGTCAAGAGGTCACAGAGGATGAACGCGAAACTACGCCCCAGTGTTTACGAGTGTGGAGAAAGAGGACCGTTCCGACATTGTTGTATGTGGAATGATACTAATTAATGTCTTTGTGTCAGTTTATTGTTTACAATGGTCTGCAAATGTGCGTTTCATATATGTAACACATAGTGCTGGGCGGTAATTCGATAACGATAATTTTACCGATATAAACTTTTTCGATAAAACGATAAGGACAGTTCGATAAGTGATCGATAATGTTTACGCACTGTCCGTAATGTTGCGCGAGCACTTCCGGATGCGGCACGCGCTCTTGGTTTACAATCACAGTGACCGTTAGACTTGAAGGAGTGGAAGATGAGGCAAGTTACTCATTTATTAGTAGAGACCTATGATTTTCGTGATGCGGATAACGCGGACGGAATCACGGAATCCAAATGCGCGGAAACATTTTCTTGTGTGTTATGTTGGACGCGCAAACAGGGTTCGTGAAACACAGCAGACACAATAGGTGCAGTATACTGTACTTTCATTCAGCGTCCGCCTTGCGCACGCACACGTCCGCCCAGCTTTAAAAGTATATTTACAGGACATTCACAAATTCAAGAAACTGAGGAAAAGCAGCAGATCCACCACTGCAGTGAATATAGTGTTTGCGTATGTGCGCTCCCACAGCAACGTGACACTCTTGACATCCATTTATCAGCGAGTTATAGCTCGTATATGTATAACACACGCGTGATCACTGAACTAAGTTTTCTTTCTTGTTTAAGTGAACATAAACAGCCGTTACTCAGTATATTGAAACGTAAAGCAGTCTGTCTTGGGTCTTAAAGTGACAGTAGTCTGCTGCTTTTGTGTCAGAAATGTGTTGATTTCATAACAAATAGATTTACATTTAATACAGATGCATTAAAACAAGATTTTAGTATTTGTATGTGTCATGTTCTGAATAAAAAGTAGTTTAAAACCATTATTAACTGTCTGGTTTTTACAATTTTCATTCAGGAGCAAAAATCCGCCTTTAAATTTGACAGGAGTAAAGATTTTTTATTTATCATGATAATTATCGATATCGACTGATATGGAAAACATTTTCTCGATAATTTTTTTTGTCATATCGCCCAGCCCTAGTAACACATGACCTCTCTACGTCACTATGCATTTATGTTAGGTCGTGCTGGCGTATCACAGGACCGGACCTAGACGAGAAGTTGTGGTTTAAAAGTGCATATATTTTATATCGTTTTGCTAGATAAGACCCTTATGCCTCGTTTGGGATCATTTATAGTCCTTTGAAACTCCGTTGAAAAAACTGTTAAGTGTTAAGTATTAAGTGTTGGGCTCTATTAAAGAACATTAAAATGAGAAAAATCCTGCAATGTTTTCCTCAAAAAACATAATTTCTTCTTGAGTGAACAAAGAAAGACATTTTGAATGACATGGTGATCAGTAAATTATCTAGATTTTTTTTTGTGAAAATTTACTATTTCTTTAACTATAGACCTGCAGTGTTTCCCCTAGGTTTATTAAGCCGAACAGTAAAATATAAATGTGCGCACTCAATTGGATAATTGTAAACGCGCAAACACAGACAGAAAAGACATGCAAAGACATTACAAGGTTTTTGGTTTCATTCATTAATTTATTTTATTTTATTTATTTATGGGCTGTGGTTAGATGTCTATAAAATTTTCCTTGACAGCCCAAATTTTGCCTCCTTTTAGCCTAGATGTGTGGACTGTGTTTTTGCTTGCTGGGAGGGTATTTACAGAATCTTCATTCTTTGGTGAATTGTGCTTGTAAGATCATGTTCATTTGAACCGATACGTTCACACAAGGTGCAGTTATAAAACAGTGTACTAAGTGCAGTTGAAGTGTTGAGCATGGAGAGATTGAGTGGTGAACCTGCAGGTATGTTTGGATTAAAGTGCAGTCACGTTCACTGCTGGCATCATTCATGCAGTCACATATTAAAAATGGGCAATCTCAGAGTGGGCCAGCTGGGTTAAAAGCTTCCCCGGGCTATCAGTCACACATTTTAATTGAAATGCAAGTATTTTAGGACACAGGAGCTCTCTTAAGGCTACCGTCCTTACCTGAGCTGAGAAAGATGTGAGGTTCTGGTTGAATGTTTAAAAAAAAGGGCAAAAAGCAGTGATGTATGCGTTTAACCTACTTTACCTGAGTAGACCAGAATCATAATGGGTTTAATAGGATGAATGTTTTGTGGTAAGATATGAAAAGCTAAAGAGTAACTTTAGAATTAAGTTATTCAGGTCATACAGTCATAAACAGATTTCAATTCAAGATAAGATAATGTTATTATGCATTAATGGGGGTTCAGTGGTAGATTGAAACATGAACTAATATATTTGATATTTTAAATCTGAATCATTCACCCTAAATTTGAGATATTCGGATCGGCTTCAGCCATTACACAACGGGGTGGTTTCCCGGACAGGGATTAGCTTAAGCCAGGACTAAGCCTTAGTTTAATTATGATATATAACTAGTTATAACAAACATGCCTTAGTAAAAACATTACTTGTGTGCATTTTGAGGCAAAACAAAGGTCACTGATGTATTTTAAGGTATGTCGGTGCAAGTTGTTTTCAGTTTGGACACCTTTTACATTTATTTTAGTCTAGGACTAGTCTAATCCCTGTCCGGGACCGTCCCTATATGATTAATTTGCAGTCACTTCACTTTTACTGGCACATCCATCCCTCAAAATTAAATGAAAGATTATTATACTCCCTACAACAGAGAAAACAGTTGCCAAAAAATGAAAAGTCCAACTTGAATAAATTCATGAAGTCTGATGCCAATGCTAATTGGATCTTCTGCTGAAAGATGCTCATTTGCAATTGTATTAGTAATGACTGTTGTCTCAATCACTGTATTGATTACATAAGAAGCTTTCACCAGCCAGTCGACAGGTTTTGAAAATACATTGAAACAAACAAGGTTTATGGCAGACCCTTTTTTACATTCCCTACATTCTCGAAATAAAGCTACAAAAGCTGTCTTTTCAAAAAGTACACCTTTGTATTTTAAGGGTGCAAAGTAATACCTCAATGCTACATATTGATAGTTCAAAGAAACATATTAGTAACTCAAAAGTACATATCTGTGCCTAAATAGTACATATTAGGACCACTTTAAAGGGTACCGTCTTGGTGACATCTTTTGTACCTTTTTTCCGAGAGTGTGGTTCAACCACAGATGAAATTCTTTCAGCATTGACCCTACTGAGTATTGATGCTATTGTATGTGCCTAGTCAATGCTAATGCAGTAAATTCCCTCTGGCCGGCAATTTAGTTGAGACATGAGCTGTAGAGCACATGGGAATATTCATTTTTAAGCTTTTCACTGTCTCTGGGAGGTTTGGATTCAAAATGTTAGAGTTTACTCACTTAAAGCATGTTCCTGGTCTTATTTTGGGGATAAAATTATGCATGTATTGTTTTTTACTGAATATACAGTTATATGTATACATACACATTAAATAAGTAAGTTGGATTGCAGACAGGACCTTTCATGACTTTGACATGTTTTAGTGGTTTGAATGTTGTCAAACGTTTTCTTAATAGCTTTTTTAACCTTCCTTTTCCACACATGCCCCAAAATAAGCAAACACTGAGAAAAAAAATGATTTGGCAATAAATAAAACCTAAATCTGGTCATCAGTTTAGCCGATAGTGAAATGCCACTGTGTAGGCCTGAGGGGAGACCATGAACACATAATGTACAGTATATTACTGGCTTCCCTTAATACACAAGCTCTTCATATTTTCTCCTAATGGTGACAGAACAAGAAGTCTTGGATAGCTTACTTTGTATTTGTTGATCTCATAGATGATGCTATATATGTATTATAAATGCATCAGTAACTTTTTTGATTCATGATAATGGTATATGAGTGATATTAAAAAATATGGTATGTACTATGTAGGTGTTGCTGTTGGTGAGGGGTTAAGTTAAGAGCTATGGAAAAAGATTCAGCAATAGTACTGCAGTGTTCCTAAAACCCATTTAACCCGTAGGACTCCTGCTTGCTGCAGTTGCTAAGCAACAGGAGATGGATAGCCTCATAGTACATGATAACTCCTGAAACGCTGTCTCTCTCTCTCTTTCTTTCTTTCTCTCTCTCTCTCTCCGTCTGTCTTTTCTTCTGTCACTCTTGTGGATACAATGTCCCAAATATCACTGCTTCTAGATTATATTCAGCTAAATAAATGTTTTTTGGGTTGGCATGCAAAAGTGTGAGTAAAAGTTGTGGATCAATGTATATTTATCTTCTTTTTGGATTAATTTGTTTTATTTTCTACCTCTGACTATTCAACATGCTCAGACGTGAGGATTTCTGAAAATGTTTGATTTATACACGTTAAATAGAGCTGTAACCAAGATCATATCTCCTATGATGTTCCATAAACATGTCCCATATACGTCATATTAAACATACATTACAAACCATTTCAACTTTTTTGGAAAGGGTTAATTTTAAAATTTGCCTCTTGTAAGATTTCACACACAATTCTGTTAGGCTATTTGTGAACACTGCCAGATAGAGGCATGCATACTGTCTCCCGGGCAATCCTCTGACCCTGGATCAGTTAAAAGAGAGATCACTGCTCTGTTTCTACTGTAATTTATGCACACATGCACAAACGCTTTCCTGTCATGTTCAACAATATCAACGTTGAATACAGCACTATTCATATAAGAAGTGATTTACATTGACCTTTGCTCCTCCTATAACTGTAAAATCAGCACACATGCAACTGTTCGCTCCTATTGCTGTGATGTTCACACTTTAGTTATTCATTCATGCAGACAGGTACTATAAGCTGTATGAACATTGCCCGTAAACCCTGTACACACAGAGAAAATGCTGCAGATAATACATGCAATAAATGCTGCTTAATACAAGCATACAAAGTACACTCTAAATAGCATAACAAGTGTACAAAATATAGATTAAAGATGACAAGAACACACCACGCTTTATATTAGATATACAGGAAGTGTCACATAAATCAGCTGGGACTGTATATTGCAAGCTCATATTAATACCTTAAAGTTAGATATTGGTACCAAATGTATACATATCTGTAACTAAATATGCATATTAGGATCATTTTAAAGTGACAGCTTGGCTGTTTGACTATTTATTCTGACAGTGTATACATGTCACAAAAAGGTGAGTTTAAGTCTGGACACCTGCATAAACATATACGTAAAGTGAAAAAATAGTCTGACCAACTAGCAATAGGTAGGGCTTATATCATATTATTCTTACTATATGGAAATTAAATTCGACCAATCTATCTTTTTATGTGACTTAAAACATTTATGATCTGTCTTGAAGAAAGTAATACATTACTAACTTTTAAGACTTAGAAGTCTTAGGGGTGATTTCCTGTACAGGGATTAGCTTAAGCCAGGACTAGGCCTCAGTTAAATTAGGATATTTAAGTCATTTTTAAAAGCATAATAAGACACAACACTCGCACTGATATATTTTAAGATATGACAGAGCAAGTTGTTTTCGCTCAAGACAGCACTAACATTTGAGTTAGTCTGGGACTAGGCTTAGGCCCTGTCTGGATAACTGCCCCTTAGTCTTAGAAATTTATGCAACCGGCCAAAGAACTAATTCAGTGCTTGTGCCTGATGCATTCTTTGTATAATAGTGAACTCTTTTAATCGTTGTCCCATTTGTGTTTTCTTTTCAACTTCTCTTTTATGAGCCATATCCTCATTTTCATGTAGGTATTATTTTAATGAAGCAAATTGAATGTGTCCCACTTCCCCTCATGATCATTTATCTGTCTGTGTATCATCTGTCCATAGCAGTGTCTCTGTTTGCCTATGTGTGTATTTGCGTGGGTGACGGGGAGAGGCTTGTGCAGGTATAGCAGGGGGTCGTGTCCCCGAGGGGGTGGTTAGCTGAGCAGAGAGACTCTTCAGCGACTGCACAAGCAGTCAGTGGAGAGGCTTCTTCAGAAGGATGGGATGGATAAAGTGGAAAACCTGTCATGCCGCACACATGCATTCTGAAGTACATTTTTGTCTTTTTATGTTGCATGAATCAAAGCAGCCGTACAGCCGTAAGTGTGCGCAGTTATAATTGAGCTGTACAATGATTGTTGCATAGTCAAGTTACTAAATTTTTCTCTGATATTCATTAAACAATAAGTTATCAAATATTTAAACGTCACCTACGAAGTGGTGTGAAAAAGGCTGATCTTTTCATTTACAGATCTCTATTTTCTAAATACACCTATGGTAAGAATCAGCTCAGACCAGTATGAATATCCAAGATGGGTTGTTTTGCTTGGTGCTGGTTTGATGCTGGTTTAGTTGGTGGATTGGCCCGGCCATGCTCCTCACCAGCAAAAAAATCCTAATTTATCATCTTTTATTTAGTGAATCTCCCTAAGGAGCAGTTTGGAGACACTAGCACACAAAAACAACATTAAGTGAATAAAGCTATAAATAAAAACACCATTGCAGTTTTTTACTCACCATACAGACATATACAATACATATGTGACATCTTTAAACCTGCCGATTGCTTATCCCCAGATATCATCGCTCATCCCCAGACATCATTCAGATTTGTATCATGTTTGTAAATGGCATCATTTGTCATAGGCTCATCCAGTTCAGGCCAGATAGCTGTAGCTCTGTGTGGTGTTTATAGCACTCAAAGTGTGTTTAGCTGCAGGCTGCAGTGTAGAGGAGGAAGAGGAGTGTGTGTGTGTGTGTGTGTGTGTGTGTGTGTGTGTGTGTGTGTGTGTGTGTGTGTGTGTGTGTGTATGTGTGTGTGTGTGTGTGTTTGTGTGTGTGTGTGTAGCGAGAGTGGAGAAGTTGAGGACAGCTGTGGATTGACGACTGACTCACTGACCTCAGCCCTGCATCTCTGCAGTCAGCTCAGCGTAGTGCACAGGGGCCCGCAGTATTTTTATGTAGCGCGTAGGCTGGCCCTACTCACTTGCATAACTTCCATTACCACAGGCAAAAAAAAGGTGAAAATCAAATAATTATTTTATTCACAGTGAACAATTGTTTGCATCTCCTATAAAAAAAAAGAAAATGATAAAAAAGAACATTGGTCTACAACACCTGAGTTTGCCCCTCTTTTTACCTCTTGCTTGTTGCTGTGACTTACACAGTTTACAGTGTATACTTATACATGTTCTTATAAAGGAGAATAACTCTAGCCCAAACATGCGTCCGGGATTTGTCACGGGATCGTTTGATTTTTAGTTCATTCACACTGCCAATGATTTTAAGGAAAGATCCTGTAAAGACACGTGACGTGGTGTATTTAATGTCTTGCAAATAGTTTTTTTTTTCAGAAAGGTCTGAAGTATGCTAACTATCCATGATTTCGCTTTTGAGAAAGCATGCATGTGCATTTTTGTTTATGATAAGATCATAAAGGAGCGTGTTCTGCGCTGTTCTGCTATGCTGGTGTATATGTTTCAGTGCAGGATAGTGAGGAGCTCCCTGATCTCTGCTTCAGTCCAGTTTGCAGACATTTCTCATTGTGAATATTAATCTGCGTTTTAATCCATCACTTCTATGGATCAAAGAACTGAACCATAACTTCTTGTTGCTATGATTACAGCACACCACGGCATTGACGTTTTCTGTAAATGTTACAGCAATGTTACCAGGTCCCCTTTATGGGAGAAATCTCATAACATTTACCGGATGTGTTTGTATTCATGCACAAGTCACTGTGGTCAAGGTAAATTTTGGATTCACTTGGTAGTGCGTAACTTGGTATTCTTTGTTCTGCTCCCCTAGGATGGGGTCCCAAGTTTTCCAAATTTTTTGCTGTACAAATTAAAGCAACTTTACCTAACACATGGCCAAAATTGGTTATTGTGCAAAGGAAAAAAATCTTAACACAAAAATGCACAACTGTTTTAAATGTCTCTCAGATTTCTTTGCTCTCAGCATCCACTGTTTAACCACACAGTGTTGCAAAAAAGCTGTTATTTTATATACCGCGGGGAAAATAAGTATTTTACACATCAGCATTTTTATCAGTAACGGGATTTCTAAGTGGGCTATTGACACAAAATTTCCACCAAATGTAGCCATCAAGCCAAATAGTGAATTCATACAAAGAAATCAGAACATTTAAGTATACAAGTTGAGTCATAATAAATAAAGTGAAATGACATAGGGAATAAGTATTGAACACAAAAAGAGAACAAGGTGCAAAATGGCATAGAAAGGACTTCAACCATAGGTGCAGTAATATCGATGGAAGTTTGAGCGAGAGGGGAAATAATCCTTTATAGTCAGGATTGATGATTTTACGGCACGCCGAGGTTGAAGTGCTGCAAACTAAGTGCTCTTTCGCCATACAATATAGTTTCATTTTAATCCGCTTTACAAAATTGACATTTTATTTTGTGCCACCATACTTACTCGTGTAACTACTCATGTAACAGTCTTTAAATAGGGAAAACATGGAAGTGTTTGGTGGCTTTTAAATTCATCCCTGTTTGGATCCTAAGAAATGAATGGGGCTAGGCTAAATGCAAGCACATTCACGACGCCATGTACAAAGATTAAGTGCACGCATTGAAAAAAGATAGGGTATGTATTCATTTGTCTAAGTTGAGGTAAGAACATAGTAAAATATTGAAAAACAGTGGTGTTTTCCTTTAAGAAATGTATTTTATAGTGATCAGTGAACTATCATAATTTGTGTATGAATTCATTGAGAGAGTCTAGGCAAACGCTAAGGAAAACCTTTATATTAGTTACTACTGTAACTTCCCACTGCTTGTGCTGTGTGCTGCATATGACTGAAAATAGCTCTATTGCTTGTAGACATGTATTTTAATAACCTGTTTAAAACAAGCAGGAGCTGCAGTCACCAGCCATCACACTTTGTCCGCAGATCCCTAGTTGAAGACCTCATCTTCTCTACTGAGCAGAGAAAGAGAGATGCAGGTGCTCGCACTCTCGGGTGTGTATATCCTGTTCTAACAGAAAGCCCTGGGCTCTACTTCCCTCTCAGCCAGCTCAAAGCGCTCCGCCAAGCCTGTGACAGACATCAGGTGCCAGAGACTCATTAGCGTGGAAAGCCATTTTCCGTCATTATTTAGATTTCAGGGGGAAACGCCACAGCCTGCATGAGTCGCTTTGGCTGATAAATAGATGAGGTGTGTGGATCTCTGTATATAGTGTAAGGGAAATGACGCCAGATTTAATTGGCATATGAATTATTTGCCGTACGTGTGGCTGTGCCAGGGAACTGTAATGCTGGAATGGCAAACCGGTGTGCCAGCCTGTGCGTAGATCGAAGTGAGGGGGTGAGCGAAGGAGCACAGAAGAATGAATAGTTGTGAAAAAATAGGTCTTCTCTTTAGGTGCTTGGATGCTGTATTGGGTGGCCTATAATGTGTGGTGGGCGGAGGTCTCATTGATTGAGTTCTCAGCAGCTGTATTATATAAAGGCCATATGGGAAGCAGGGGGGATATTTGACAAACTCCAGGCTTTTCAGGCTGTATGTTTCGCTTTTATTTAATGTGTATCGCCTCCCACTGCGAATGTTTTTTTTTTCTTTTTCGGGACTGGATGAAATGGCTGGAAATCAGTCGATCTGTTATAGAGGTCGTGATAGTTGTGCATGTATGTGTGTGTTGGGGTTTTAAGATTTTTTTTAAGTTGTATTAATTTGTAATATAGCTGATTTTGATAGCTACCAAAATATAAATGCATTTTTTCTGTTTAAATATTTATATTATTTTATGCTAATATCTGATAACAGTAATATTATAGTATGAATATAGTATTGATCCTTTTCAACTTCAACTTCAAACAACTTTATTTATCCCCGAAGGGCAATTCAGTTTCTAGCCTACCAGTCGTATCGACAAGACAACACTTATTAAGCATAAGCATACACACAAACAGAGAAACACTGTCAGTGACATCATTTTGCATTGATGGGCATAAAAACCAAAACAACAAGCAACAAATACACCAGCCACAGTACTGACTAAGCAGCAACCAATGCTCAAGATCCTAATAATAAATAGACAATAGTACAATAAATACTAATAAATAGTAATACAAGGTTTGGGATGGCTGGCACCTAGTTGCCGCTGTCCACAGTATATCTATATATACATCTACACAACATATACATTTGCAAGGAAAACAGGAAGTCACTTTTGAACTTGGCTTTTTATGCTTGTACAGAGACAGTACACTATTAAAAATAAAGGTGCGTCACAATGCCATAGAAGAACCATTTTTAGCTTTTTTGTGCAATCCCCATTGTGGGACTTGAACACACTACATTGGTAGTCTAGACCAGTGGTTCTCAAACTTTTTCGGTGTCCCCCATGTGTACAGTGCATCCGTTTATGGACCCCCAAAAGAAAATGTATGACACAAAACATTCCAAAAATGATTATGATAATTAAACAAAACATATTCAGTTATACAACGTGGTGCTGTTGGCTAGTTGTTTTTTTTCTCTGAAGTTTAATTACCCAGAATTTATTATAAATTAATGTATTTTATAAAATATAATTTAACTGGGGACCACTGTCCCCATCTCAGGGCCCCCCAGAGGGCCATGGCCCTCAGTTTGAGAACCACTGGTCTAGACCTTTAACCACTAAACTTAAGGACCCCAGAATCTTACATTTGAAACATCCGAGGATTAATAACGGACACGCTAAATGACATTACAGATTTTTGGCTGACATCTCTCATTTGATGTTATTTTGTGAGGAATGGCTTTTCTCCAATTCGCTGGTGGACACATTTTCACTGGGGTGTGACGGTGTGTGCAGAGTATGACTGATGGAAATGAACAGCATAAGTAATGGCTGTGTAAGATACATCTGTGGTTTTATTGCGAGAGTTTGTGTGTTCAAAAAATATAGTAATTATTATATTATATCAAATATATTTTTGCATTACTGAATAAGAAATAAGAAAGAGTGGGGGTGCCATTGAAACATAAATAAAGTATTCTTCAGATCCTTAAATATGCATCTTGCATCAGCTCCATGATTCAGAGCAATCATCAAACACTAATGAAGAAGCACTTCAGCAGATCAGATATGTTTTGATTTGAGCAGCAGGATATTGTTCATTTGTACATAATGGACAGTGCATTTATTCATTTGTTGACTCATCAGGCCCTGTTTTCTACTACTTCTGGGTGTTTTTTTTATAAAAATGATACAATGCTTTTGATTGATGTAATTGGTGTTAATATTGTAAATGAGACCAGTGTGCATGTACAGTGAAGTCAAATGTCATATGTCACAGTGTGTGAATTTTTTACTATCACAATTCACAGCACGTCTTTTGTATCCTAAATGGTTAATTTATGAGTGTCTTCTCGGTAAGAGGAGTCATTTTTCCAGACAGTTAAACCCAGTCATTCAGTCATGGCTGGAAAAGCTGCATATATATATATTTAAGTTTGCATATTAACATAATTAGGAAGAGAATCGTGTTGCATTTATCGCCCCAAGGTTTTAGTTATTTATTTATGCTTTAGTTTCCTTCTTTTTATTGTGAACGTCTCGGTTACGTATGTAACCCTCGTTCCCTGAAGGAGGGAACGGAGACGTCACGTCGTGACCGACGAATTGGGAACTCGCTTAGAGAGACCAATCTGCTTCGAATACTACTAAAACGCCAATGAACTTGGCATTGAGATATTTGCATAATGCTGGCGCCGCCCCGCCAGGTGCGTATATAAGCAGCAGGTGCAAATGAGGAAATTAGCTTCTTTTTCGCTGAGAAAGCCGGAAAGTGTGACCGGCCGTAACAGCAGGTGGCAGCACCTGTGGCGACGGGACGTGACGTCTCCGTTCCCTCCTTCAGGGAACGAGGGTTACATACGTAACCGAGACGTTCCCTTTCAGTCGGTCACTACGACGTCACGTCGTGACCGACGAATTGGGAATCCCTATCAAAACGCCACTAGGGGCTGACCTCTTCCAGTGTCTGCGTAAAGCCCTCCGGTTCCACTTAAGGATAAGGAGAATTAGGTTTTAAGGCAGAAGGCCGGGCACTAGATGTTCCTTTAACCCCACGGAAGTGCCAGCGACTGGGAAGCGCCCTACCTGAGCGGGATAGGAACGCTGCGGAAGCCACCACCCGTCTTAAGGGTTAATGGTGGGCGAAAGTCAACCGTAGTTGAGGTAAAAATGACAGCCGTGGCTGTGTAAGCAAAGCAGTGCTCTGCTAAGGGAAACGTGGGCTAGTAGGATTAACCCCACGGAAAATACTCACAAAGGAACCCGGTGGGACACAATGTGGAGCCCGAGCCAACACGTAGGTTCGCAAGGATGCAGCTAGTGAAAGCTGACAGCCAATGCTCCGCAACAAAGGCTGCCAAGGCAGCGGAGGAAGAACAATTCAAACCATTACGCATTTTTGTTCTGAAGGCCTTCCATACTGATACAGTTATGAAGCATCAGATGGAGGCTGCAAGCCGACCTGTGAGACTGTTCTCCGTGCTCCCCCTGGTGAGGAAAGAACACGAGAGGATACAGGCTCAATACGAACACTGTAAAATCTAATGAACGTATTAGGTGTCGCCCAACCAGCAGCTCTACAGATGTCTGTTAGCGAGGAACCACGAGCTAGAGCCCAAGATGAGGCAACGCTCCGTGTGGAGTGCGCTCTCAAATTAAAGGGGCAAGGAATACCCTGAAGATTATAAGCCAGGGCGATAGTATCAACTATCCAATGAGACATCCTCTGCTTAGTGACAGCTTTCCCTTTCTGCTGGCCACCATAACAAACAAAGAGCTGGTCTGAGGTCCGGAGGCTTTGCGTGCGATCCACGTAGAGTCGCAGTGCGCGTACGGGGCACAACAAAGCCATGGTTGGGTCTGCGTCCTCCGGAGGCAGCGCTTGCAAGCTCACCACTTGATCTCTGAAAGGAGTAGTGGGAACTTTGGGCACGTAACCTGGTCTGGGCCTCAATGTTACGCTTGAGGCAGCAGGACCAAACTGAAGGCACGAGTCGTCAACAGAGAATGCATGTAAATCCCCTACTCTCTTCACTGAGGCCAATGCTAGCAGGGTCAGAGCTTTCATTGATAAAAGCTTCAGACTCACAGACTGCAAAGGCTCGAACGGGGGGGCCTGCAGGGCTTTCAGCACCATGGACAGGTCCCAGGGAGGAATAGAAGGAGGGCGCGAGGGGTTTAGCCTACGAGCGCCTCTTAGAAATCTAACAACCAAATCATGCTGGCCAACTGTTCTGCCGTTAATAAGTGAGTGATGAGCAGAAATAGCAGCGATATCAACTTTAATGGTGGAGGGTGACAGCCTACCGTCTAACCTATGTTGAAGATATAAAAGCACGGTGTTAATAGGGCATTCTCTGGGGTCTTCGCGTTGCGAAGAGCACCAGGTGACGAAAAGGTTCCATTTAAACGCGTAAGCCCGTCTCGTAGACGGAGCTCGTGCCGCGTTGATTGTGTTAGATACCGCTTGCGGTAAATCACTTAAACCTTGCGCGCGCTCAACGACCACACATGGAGATCCCACAGGTCGGGGCGCGGGTGCCATAATGTGCCCCCTCCTTGAGAAAGAAGGTCCTTCCTCAGGGGAATCCGCCAGGGAGGGGCTGTCGCGAGGAGCATCAACTCTGGAAACCAATTCTTGCTCGTCCAATATGGGGCGATCAGTAAAAGGTTCTCCTCGTCCTGCCTGACCTTGCACAGTGTCTGTGCGATTAAGCTCACTGGGGGGAATGCGTATTTGCGCATCCCCCGAGGCCAGCTGTGTGCCAATGCGTCCACGCCGAGGCTGCCCTCGGTTAGTGAATAAAATAGGCGACAGTGGGTATCGTCCGGCGACGCAAACAGATCTATCTGCGCACGACCGAACTTCTTCCAAATTAGCTGGACCGTCTGGGGGTGGAGTCGCCATTCGCCGGGGCGCGCCGCTCGAGAAAGCGCGTCCGCCGCTGTATTGAGCGAGCCCGGAATGTGAATGGCACGAAGGGACCTCAGATGCTTCTGACTCCAAAGGAGGAGATGACGAGCGAGATGCGACAGGTGACGGGAGCGCAAACCGCCTTGACGGTTGATATACGCAACGGTCGCAGTGTTGTCGGTGCGTACTAGTACATCCTTCCCTCGCAGCTCCGTAGCGAAGCGTACGAGTCCCAGATATACTGCCCACAACTCTCGGCAATTGATATGCCAGTGCAACTGGGGTGCTGTCCACACCCCTGAAGCTGTAAGCTCGTCGTACGTGGCACCCCAGCCCGTGTCGGACGCATCTGTGTGTACAACAGCATGCTGAGCGATCTGTCTCATGGACACACCGGACCTGAGAAACGCGGGGTCCGACCACGGGGGGAATGTTAGGCGACACGCAGGTGTAATGGTTACACGATGGATGCCGGCGCGCCACGCTCTCCTCGGGACTCGATCGTGAAGCCAACGCTGAAGCGGTCTCATATGGAGCAGTCCGAGCGGTGTCACGGCCGCTGCTGCAGCCATATGCCCCAGGAGCTTCTGAAATTGTTTCAGCGGGACCGCATTCTTCCCTCGGAATGAACCGAGGCAAGTCAGAATTGACTGGACGCGCTCTTCTGTCAAACGCGCCGATAAATCGATCGAGTCCAGTTCCATCCCGAGAAAAGAGATCCTCTGCGTGGGGCAGAGTTTGCTCTTTTCCCAGTTGACCCGAAGACCCAAACGGGCGAGATGCCGAAGCGTTAAATCTCTGTGCTCGCACAGCGTCCGTCGAGAATGCGCTATTATAAGCCAATCGTCGAGGTAAGCCAATATGCGAACGCCGCTCTCTCTGAGGGGTTTTAACGCCGCCTCCACTACTTTCGTGAACACACGGGGAGAGAGGGATAGCCCGAACGGTAAAACTTTGTACTGGTATGCCCGTCCCTCGAACGCAAACCGGAGAAACGGTCTGTGACGAGGGATTATGGACACATGAAAGTACGCGTCTTTCAGGTCTATTGCCGCAAACCAATCTTGGGGGCGAATTGAATTGAATATTTGCTTCGGTGTTATCATTCTGAAGGACCTCTTCTGCAGAGATTTGTTCAGAACGCGCAAATCCAAGATCGGTCGCAACCCACCGCCTTTTTTGGGTACTATAAAATACGGGCTGTAGAAGCCCGATCTCATCTCGGTTGGAGGGACCGGCTCGATCGCGTCCTTCGCCAACAGGACTTCGACCTCTGCACGCAGTACATGTGCATCGGACGCTTTCACCGTGGTGAAACGAATGCCCGAGAATTTGGGTGTGTGCCGGATGAATTGAATTTCGTAACCGAGGCGAACAGTGCGTAAAACCCAACGAGACGGGCTGGGAAGCTGAAGCCACGCCCCCAGGGACCGTACGAGGGGAATTAACGGCACTGTCGGGGTACCCGCGGTGGGGCGGCTGAGCGGGACAGGTGGTACTGCCGGTACGTCTGCTGGGACAGCATAAGTATCTACAGTATGTGTGTGTGTGACACTGACCTGAGCCCGCTGAGGGTGACGGTCGTCTGGTCTCCTCAGCGGAGAGCACAGACTCCGAAGAGGGTGCTGGTGGTCCCGTCTCCTCAGCGGAGAGCTGGAACTCCTCAGAACACCCGCTGGCGATAGAGGAGAGGGAGGAAGAGCATGTGAATGCCCGCTCACATCTCTCTCGATCCTCTGAAGACCTGGAGAAGGAATAGGAATGCACTCTTTTTGTGGTTTTGTGGGTACCGGCTGAAAAGCCGGCGGAACAGAAACAAAAGGAAACCAAAGATTCTCCACCCGGCCCTCTACCGGTGGAGGGAGCGATGCCATCACCGTCTCCCGTAGAGTGATCCCATCCCAATCCAGGTCGCCCGTCTCAGGGCCGCTTCGTCTTCCGTTTACCACGGGAAGCGGGTGGGGCGGGCGGGGCGGGCTGTCGACGGCTGTTCCCCCTCCGTGGCCTGGAAGATGTTCTAGTGGGGGGGGCGGAGGCAGCCGCCGCAGGGCGCCCTCGGCGAGGAGCAGACGGGCCCGCCGGCGCTGGAGGGCGAGATGCAGGTCGCTTGCGCCGGGGCATGATCTGTGCGATCGCCTCTGTCTGCTTCTGGGCGGCGGAGAACTGCTGGGCAAAAGACTCCACCGACTCACCGAAGAGGCCAGCCTGTGACACTGGAGCGTCCAAAAACTTGTTCTTGTCCGCTTCCGACATGTCAGCCAGACATAGCCATAAGTGGCGTTCCTGGACCACCATCGTGGACATGGCACGACCAATCGCCTGCGCTGTCACCTTCGTAGCGCGAAGAGCCAGGTCAGTGGCAGCCCGGAGCTCCGAAAGGACAGGCGAGTCCTGTCCTCCCTCGTGCAGATCCCTCAAGGCCTTGGCTTGGTGAACCTGCAGCAACGCCATTGCGTGCAGGGCTGAGGCCGCCTCTCCACATGCCTGGTGGGCAGCGCCCGTTAAACCGGAGGACTGTCTGCAGGCACGAGAGGGGAGGGTTGGGCGGTCCTTCCAAGAGGGAGCGTGTGCCGGACACAGCTGCATCGCGACAGCACGCTCCACGGGAGGGATCCCCGTATAACCCTTAGCGGCTCCGCTGGTGAGGGAGGTGAGGGGGGAGGGCTGAAACGGCCGTAATCTCATGGAAAACGGCGACTTCCAGGTTCTAGTCAGCTCCTCGTGCACCTCGGGGAAGAAAGGCACCGGTGGAGAGGGTTGTGAAACCCGGGCAGCTCCAAAGAACCAATCATCCAGGCGGGACGGTTCGGGCTGAGGGGGGGGAACCCACTCTAACCCTACGGTCTCCGCCGCTCGAGCGAGCACGGCCACCATCTCTGGATCGAACTCCGGCGTCCCAACCCGACCAGAGGGAGGAAGGGCGTCGGGGTCCACGTCAGGGGGAGGAGGCCCACCCTCGGATGCTGCGGCGTCGGTGGACCCGGAGGGCGGCACGATGGATTCTAGAGACATCGTAGAACACGATGCTGAAGTCTCCATCGGCACATCAACCGGCTGTGGATGAGGAGGCTGAGAGCCTGAGGACGAATCCCCCGCTCGGCTCAGCACAGTGATGCGCAGGTCGTCTTTTGAGAGCTTCACAGCCGCACCGTGGCGGCGTTCAGCACTCGCATGACGAGGGTTGCGTTTTTCCCGGAGGAAAGACAACCGTCTGCGCAAATCCACAAGGGACATGTTCTCGCAGTGAGAACACTTACCCCCAGCGAACGCTGCCTCTGCGTGCTCGATGCCCAAACACGAAAGACAACGCTCGTGACCGTCCTTCGGACCCATGTACTTGCCGCACCCAAGATCGCACGGACGAAAAGCCATCCTGAAAAGGACGCTGATGTCCGGATATACGAGAGAGTGGCTGCCTTTAACAAGGCACAAAGCTCTCTCGTATCACTCTTTTAGGGAAATTCACTCAGATGCTTAGTTGATGAGCGCACAGGAAGGCAACGCACACACAAAACTCAAAACAAAATAAAGATGTGGAGTCGTGGAATTAAGCGAAGCGTCCGCTGTGGTACTGCTAGTCCAACCAACTTCAGCAATCGAATCCCACCAGAGTAGAGTAGCTTCTCAGTAGCAGATACTGCCGGCTTTCGAAGCGATAAAAAGCTAATTTCCTCATTTGCACCTGCTGCTTATATACGCACCTGGCGGGGCGGCGCCAGCATTATGCAAATATCTCAATGCCAAGTTCATTGGCGTTTTAGTAGTATTCGAAGCAGATTGGTCTCTCTAAGCGAGTTCCCAATTCGTCGGTCACGACGTGACGTCGTAGTGACCGACTGAAAGGGAACCATTTTGTACAAATGTATCATCTTGCAAATATTAAAATGAATCAGTAAGACAAAAGTATTAATCTGATCTGTATCATGTGACATTTCTAAACGGTGCTAGGCTAAATGCTAACACTTTCACGACGCACTGCACAAAGATTAAGTGCACGCATTGAAAAAAGATAGGTATGTTTTAAGTTGAGGTAAGAACATAGTAAAATATTGAAAAACTGTGGTAAGCTTTTGAAATATCTTTGAACATTCAGCAGTCATTACCCATGTCATGTAAAATTTTCAATAAAATCACATTTACACAGATGCCTTTATCCATTGCATTCAAGCTGTACATTGTATCTGTATTGGGAATCAAACCCCTGACCTTTGTTTTGCTAACATAATGTTTACCTATTGAGCAGCAGGAGCACAATGCCAGTTCAATTTATTACATAATTAAGTCAAATACAGTTAAACTAGACATTTATGAAGACTTAAAAATAACACCCAGGCTGTAATGTAACATTAAATGGAAAAACTATAATATCAATATATTTATTTTATGTGTACTAATGTATAATACTTATGATTAGGTTGTCCTTAAATCTTCCCCTTTCTAAGGAGAAAAACAAGACTTTTAAAACATTCATCCACCTCTTTAAGCTCAAGTTGATATAGCTGTAATACATTATTATGGTCCTGAGGAGCTCATGATGTTGCACTGTGAGAACTATCTTTTGCATGCTGCAGGATATTTTTACTAGTAAACAAGCACGCAGGCTCTTGTATTCTCCTGATCCACATTTTTTCTGACAGCTGGGCTGAACTGAACATCTAGTCATCTTTGGGATAACGTAGGATCACTAGCATCTCTGTGCGGTGTAAAATAAAATCGTGAAAGGTTCTTCTGCGGTTCCTACGTCCAGACTCTGCTTGCTATAACTGGAGGCTCTTTTTTAAGGTTCACAGTTGTCCAGAAGGCAGAAACGCTTGGATGTTGAGTGCATGTGTGTTTGTGTGGGTGTATTCGGGTATGTGTGTGCTCGATCTGTTAGTGTGCAAGTACGTGGGTGGGTGTGCGCTATTGCTGTTTGTCTACATGCGACTGGCTGTTTAGCAGCGGAGAATGAGCTCTTGTGTTTTTGTGAATTTTTACCAGCTTTAAGTTAATTGAATTTATCACTCAAGTTAGGACATCTTCCGGGACAGAAGTTTGGTGCTGTTACTGGGGTTTAGCATGGGTGCGAGCTGCTTGTGTGGCATGGATATTTAATGGGCTGTTTAATTATGAAGGGACGCAGGCTGCTACATGAGCCGTGCTCTCGTTGTGACCTTTTACGAGTGGCGGAGAGATAAAGAGTTTGGGAAACTCCTTCCGAGGCAGATTGTTTCCCACCAGGCTGGCCGTTATGTAACCGTGTACTCAATAGGCCCTTTGAAGAGAGGCGTTTAGACGCCAGGCTTTGCTTCACCTTTGGTGTGCCATCACCCTCGCTAAGAGCAGAAAAAAACCTTCTGAATGCATGAACCATGTACTGTAGAGAAATATCAAAAAGAGTCATTACAGCTTTTTTACTTGTAAGCTAATTTCTGTATATAGCAATTTCTGTACTGTATGTAGTAGACAAGCAAAAGCAACTATGTTACCCAAAATATGAACTTATAATTGAATCCTTGCTTGCACTATGCAGTATTGTTTGATGTCAATGTCACTAATATTGTTTATACAATCGGATTTAAGAATGGCCTGCTGTTTCCTCTGAATCTGGAATCAGCGCTCCAGTTTGAGAAAGATATTGATCACCAGTCTGACAGAAAAGTTCAATTTACTTAAATATACACTCTAAAACTGGCTGGGTTATTTTTAACCCATTATAGGTAAATATTAGACAGAACTAGGGCTGTCCAAATTAATGCGTTTACGTAAATTCATGCGTTTTAAAGCAACATGCAGTTTCTGACCCTATAAGCCAAGCACGTTGTTGTATAAACTGAAATGCAGCCTTGGACAGTAAATAGTCATTAAACATCTAAAATGACCTTTATTTTCTGAAGTGTACCGTCCCAAATGCTTCATATAATTCAAATGATGCGTGTCCATTAGGGTTGTGCCGATAGACGATAGTATCGTGTATCGACGATCTTCAGACATATCGCCAACGGCAGGCTTTCATGGCGATAGTTGTGACGATAGTTGGCGAATGGTTACTATTATTATTATTATCATAATAGTTTTACATTAACATCCACAATGCATGCTTTTCCTCGCATGAGGGTTTGTGGGCTTCACTTTACGCGGAAGGCTTGTAAAGAGAGAATTCCTTCTTGCACGTACCTGCACTTAATGTGCGCGTCTTGGACTCCTCCTAGCACCCGCGTCATGACCAGCTGCGCTTCTCTCTGTCTCACGTGCAGCCGCTCTCGCGTCTGTCCAAAGTCTAAACATAAACTAAAGTAGTAATCCTTATGTCTTTGTTCAGTTTAATGCATTTCATGCGAGCTGAGGCAAACTTTACTTTTTGTTTAAAATATGACCCGCTGCATGGCGCCTCTCAAACTTTCGCGTACGTGCAAAGAGCTGCGCTCTGTCCGAAGTCAGATCACTAGGTATTAATCCTGTTTATGATATGCATTTCAAGGATTTAAGGAGTTGTAGCAATACATCCCTTGTGTTTATTATATGTTTGTGTTTGTATGATCGCGTTCCGCTGGACCGATGCGTTTAAAAAGGCTCATCTGAGAGCACCACTGCTTGACACGTGTAGCCTTCTGCAACAGCACTAAGCAAATGCATTGAATTGTTTGTATGTGCGTGCGCAGATGCATGTTTTTACAGTTATTAAGTAATTATGGTTAGGGTTTTAATGACGCGCTCGCATTAATGGCATCAGTTTTAAGAAGGTTGCGGTCATGACGGTGTTGCTGTTTTTTATTTTGTCCACCCATCAAGTGACTTGTTTTAATGAGTAAAAAATTAACAAATAAAAAAATTTGTAAACTACTGCCCCGCCCCCCGATACTATTGTGTATCGCCGATCTCACAGGCTGACGATAGGACGATCTCAAAATAGGGCATATCGCCCAACACTAGTGTCCATCCACTTGCACGTCATGCGATTTTGGTATTGTTTTTAAACATGCAGAATTAGAAAATAAGCAGGACTTACTTGATGTTAAGTTCGGTACCTGATTGATGTTAAAGGAATAGTCTACTCATTTTCAATATTAAAATATGTTATTACCTTAACTAAGAAGAGTTGATACATCCCTCTATCATCTTAGTGCGTGCACGTAAGCGCTGGAGCGCGCTGCTACACTTCGATAGCATTTAGCTTAGCCCCATTCATTCAACAACGTTTTTCCTATTTAAGACGAGTAGTTATACGAGCAAGTTTGGTGGTACAAAATAAAACGTAGCGATTTTCTAAGCGGATTTAAAAGAGGAACTATATTGTATGGCATAATAGCCATACAGTACTTCAACTCGCCTGAAAAATCCGCTCCCCTTCTCCCTCTCATAATGGGAGAGGGAGGGTGTTACTGCACCGAGTCGAAGAACTCCCAAAAGTGCTGTTCCGCCATACAATATAGTTCCTCTTTTAAATCCGCTAAGAAAAGCGCTACGTTTTATTTTGTACCACCAAACTTGCTCGTATAACTACTCGTCTTAAATAGGAAAAACGTTGATGTGTTTGGTCACTTCTAACTTTATCTCTAAGTGGTACCATTGAATGAATGGGGCTAAGCTAAATGCTATCGAAGTGTAGAAGCGCGCTCCAGCGCTTACGTGCACGCACTAAGATGATAGAGGGATGTATCAACTCTTCTTAGTTAAGGTAATAACATAGTTTAATATTGAAAATGAGTAGACTATTCCTTTAAAAGAGTTATTAAGAGCGACAACCTTTCTCGCGCTGACTGACACATCTGAAGCGCGTGCACACAGATATAATCTGTTATGTCTTAAGTAAACATTTGATATAACTGTTGAGGAAAAATATCTGATGTATAACATTTAGATTCTTGCATTACAATAGATCTTACAACTGTCTGTGTCTCAGTGTCAATCAAACAATAAAAGCAAGAAAAAAGTTCAGTTTTAAAGCTGCGGTAGGTACCTCTGGAGGATTGGGATGATTTTGAATGTTTACAATTTGAATGCCCCTCCCACACAACACCAGTATTATTGTGAACGCATACTAAGCAAGCATACTTAGATTACTTACATAACACTCAGAAATACATTCAATGGTTGATAAAGCATGTGGCAAGCTCTGCATCCAGCTTGAACCCTTTAAATCTTGTATATTCCTCCACCTTTCATATGCCGGTCCGATATTGATCCTAGTTTTATTACGGGCACGGTCTGAGGAATCCGAAGTTTATTTAGTGAATGTTCTCTCCCCGATCACGCTGCATTCAATTTAACACACCTGTGCACTTCAGGCAGATGCATGTGATAATGTAACGTGCTCGTGGGGGGATCGGGGATCTGTGGATGAACTTAAACAGTCTGATTTATGTTGTTCTATCGGAGCATAGTGTCGGTTTCAGTGAATATGATAAAAAATATCTTACCAACTGCAGCTTTAAGCTTATGCTTGTACAAATTAAAATATTCTCAATTCTGAAAATTTTGGGGTCGTTTACACAAAGTTTTGCAACTGTAAACTGGAAAGTTTTTGTGGCTGTTCCTTTCGGATCCGGGGAAGATCCTTGGAAATGCAAGATGGGTTTCAATTAGGGATGGGCGATATGGCCTAAAATCCATATTGCGTTATACATTGCAGCCTCTTGCGATAGCGATATGTATTGCGATATAATAATTTCAATAGACTCATTTCAGAACAGGTTATATAGACCCTTAGAAAAGCCAAACTGCTAAAAAAAGTAAGTAAAAGTAAACCGTTATGGCCAGATTAGTCTTGTTACCTCTCTTAGCTGGAACTTTTGCCTGACACACTCTACAGCAGGGGTGTCCAGACTTTTTTGTGTGGTGATCTACTTTTAAATGATAAAGCCGACAAGATCTATCTGCTAAAAAACACAGTTAATTATTTTTATAACACTAAACACTTTAAATGCTTGTAAGGACTATACTGCATATATACTGCATGTTTCACAATTACTAGACCATAATGCCAATTTCCCGCGTGGAGCAGCAGTTAACTTATGTGCGATCTACCAGCATTGCCGTATTGGACACCCTTGCTCTACAGAGTATATTTTCCTGCTGCTTGTTGGACGGCTTAAATCCAAATAATGTTGCATCTGTCTTTTTCACGAGTTCCTCTGTTTCGCTGACGCTTTCATCCATGTTTATTCGGCTGCAGCGCGTGGCTCTAAAGTTCGCGGGTAGATTGTGTCATCAACACGCATTATCGCGATAGTGCAATAGATTTAAAATCTCTATCGTATGCCAATTTTCTATCGTTTATATTGCATATTGTTTATATTGCCCATCCCTAGTTTCAATTCAAAGTAATGTTTTTTGATAACAACGTCTTGTTGTCTCTGTGTAAACTACATAAACTTGAATCTGTTATAATGATGACATCATATGTTAATTCAGTCTATAAGCATGTGCAACTGAAAGTATACCCAAAACAACAATAGTGGCCGGCAGGACTGTGTTTGTGCTGGTCAAGCATCCTACCACATTGCCAATCTGAACAATGTCTATCATTGTCTTGATTGTTTGTATTTATCGCTCTGTAGAAGAACAATCCTCCTCCTTTTACTGAATAAGTCTTCTTCCAAATCTGTTTTTGTTTCTCTAGTCTCTCTCACTAGACAAAATCTGTGTGGGTGACAGTGGCTGTTTAGTCTATCTTAGAAGTTTTGCTGTTGTATTTTGGCCACAGTTACTGTCGACTTGTGTGGATTCCTGTGAGAGTACTGTAAATGTGAGAGACTTCTTATGTAATATCCAACAAGAAAACCGCTATTATTGCTCAAGCCTGATAGGGATCAGAAATATCCATGCTGTTAAAAAGCATACATCAAATACACAATGACCTTCAATGACCTGTATAAAATAATGCACTTATGATGACCTCATTGTCACAACGTAGAAGTTCAGCACAGTACATGTTTGTATAGGACTCATTGCTTCTATAGGTCTGAAGCCCATTGGCTGCTGGCCTGCTATCGCTATCGACATACCAATATAAAGTAAATTACAATAAAGTCAAAGATTTCGCCTGTGACATGCTCTGCTTTTATGGTCTATTTCATGTATATTTAAAATTTGCTCGCTGTGAAGTATCGATACAATGATTCTGATGCATTTTTGAAGGTAGCGTGACGAATCGCAGTGGATCCATATGGAAAGGATGCATGTGATGCGCATAAAGTACGTAGAGTGAAAAGTAGCATTGTATACTTGACTTTCCATGTCAGTGCCTAGGGCACCACATACTCTCTGTCTGTCTGTCTCTCTTCCTCTTTCGATTAATTCAGAATGAAAGCGCAGATATCTTATCTTCTTATCTGAAACTGCTGCAAACGGCGAGTCATGAAGTTAAAGTAGCGTTGCACAAAAAAGACTACATGTAATCTCGTAAGCAATCTATAATAAAGCTATTGCTATTTTCAATGAAGTGTGCACTGCTTTATTAGCCGCTCTCCTATAATACAGTTATGCATTTGGGAAGAAAGACGACAGAGAGCTGCAGGTGAAAAGTGTGTCTAGGAAAAGATATTTAGAGCTAATTAGCTGTCACACTAATAATCTGATTTCTATAGGGAAATAGTAAAAATAATAATAATAATAATGTAAAAAATGTAATTCAAAATTATCTTGTATCGTGATGCGTCATTGTATTTAGAAAATTGTTGCCGATAAACAGCACTAGTGTGTCAAACATAGGCTGCTTAAATATGTGTCTCATTCCACTCCTTATTTCAGCATCAGGCTTGAATTTGCAGGCTAGCGGGGACCTTGATCCACTAAAGATTGGACAACCAATGACTCGATTACCTGTGACATGTTTATGACAGTCACGCAGTAAAACATAGCTGGTGTCACAGCATAGCTGTATAACAC
The DNA here is from genome assembly GCF_030506205.2 of Paramisgurnus dabryanus. Lineage (NCBI taxonomy): Eukaryota > Metazoa > Chordata > Actinopteri > Cypriniformes > Cobitidae > Paramisgurnus > Paramisgurnus dabryanus. The sequence goes on from NC_133339.1 coordinate 30,785,509, forward strand.
GCCCTGACTGATATCCTTCTGCAATCGTAGGTGTCATACATCATTAAATCCTATAGCTAGTAAATAGCAGGATGCCTTTATGAAATATGTGTGCGCTGTTGCTTATTTCTGAGAACCTGAGACACTAAAGACATGACAACATTTCTGGTAAACCATCATAGGGACCAGCTAATGCATTTTTCTAGGCCATTTTTAGGTATCAATGCCCATTGATCCTGAGCCTGCTTTGACATAGGGGCTGTTTACACCTGGTATTAAGATGCGTTTTCGTCGATCGGATCACAAGTGGACGAGGGACACATTCTGTTTACACCTGGTATTTAAATCCGTCTCTTTTTCCACTTTCGACCGCTTCTGTCCTGATAACTGATGAGAGGGGATGGTCTGTGGAGACTGTGGGCGAGTCCCTCTGCTGTCATTTAAACACGAGTGGGAGTAATGACGGGTTTAAATGGACGCAAACTAATATTATTATTGTGTTGTTAGTAAACATGCTGCACAGTGTTTTTTACGTGTATATATATAAGAGCTTTCTCTGATATTTCAGCACAATTAATAAAATAAGATCAACGCTTGCAAAATAAAACTAATGAAAGACGTGGAGATCAGCCGCTTTAGTTTTATCAATGTAATCCTAAAGATACGGCTGTACTGTTTGCGCTACAAGTCAGAAGAGACGTAAAACATTGTGCTCAGTACCACAGATTACATAAATGGGTGGGGAGAAGGCAGTCTTGTGTGTCTGTTCGAACACATTTAACCACATGTGCGTTTACACTACAAAAGCAATCCGATCAAAATGGTTGTCGACTACCTCTGTAGACGAGCTCAGTGTTTTGAACACTGTTTACACCTGTCTTTAGCATCGTCCACTTCTTAATAGTGTAAACGGCCTCATAGATACACAACATAATGCATAGGCCTATATTTTTCTTATTTTGAAAGATGGCTGTAGTGAGGCCCTGTGCGGTGCAATATTGTGATGGGATTCATTTCAAACTCATAAGGTCTTAGCTAAACTCTGGGCATTATGTGTTATCAAACAGATTTCTTTTCAGAGCAGGTATATGTCTGTGGGTGCAATTTTCTCTGATTCTAAATGTCTCTCTCTCTTTTCTTCTTTTAGTCTGTTGCTTTGTGGTACACAAGCGTTGCCATGAATTCGTCACCTTCTCCTGCCCTGGAGCAGATAAGGGTCCTGCGTCAGATGTGAGTAATGAAATCTCTTCCTCTCACTTTCTGTGTTTCTATAACCCCTCTTTTCCTTCCTTATTTTCTCTGTCTATCAATTCTATGTAGGAAAAAGAAAATGAGGGGCAGTTGTTGTCCTCTGGTAAATCTGATCAGATGTACTGTCAATAACCCTTTGCATTTCCAGTAAAGGCGCTGGAAAGTTGGGGCCCATCTATTTGATTTGATCCGAGTCATATACTAGCATTTATACAAGCATTTTAACAGCAAGTATACAGCACATTCCCCAGTTTATACTGTCAGCTACACAGGAAGTCAATCCACACAGGGGAATAGAGCAGCTATGAGAGTGAAATGATTGTTTTGAATCTGTATTCATTTTAAAATCTTACCCTGTGGTCCTTATGTTTTAATAACTGTCTTTACAACAAGAAAATAGAGAGGAAGAACAAAAGGGCAAACAAGAAAACAGATGACTAGAAAAAAGAGCAAAACTGCTCTGCCAAAAAATTAATAATAGGTATAATACGTTCTTCACTCCAAGCAAATCCATGCATCTCTATTTGTACCCAGCACCAATGAGATACTCTAGATCAGAGTGGTAATGACCACCTTCACTTAGTGCAAGGGCTGTTACGGTAACAGTATTACCGTGCTACTGACATGCCAACCACATGGATGACAAGAAACCATAACAACCACGGTTTTCATGTTAAATTCAGTAAGCTATGCCCTTCTTGTTTTTCACATCATTCATGTCTAATTAAGGTCAAATAAACTGTCAAGAGTAAAGAGGGTAATTTGTTTTTTTGTAAATTTTTCAATTCAAAATGTAATACTAGGCTATTCATATTTCATAAATCATACAGTGAATGTGTGAAAAGCCTTGAGCATGCAAAGTGAAACTGAGATGACAGAGTTAGCGTCATCTGCCTCTAAGTGCAGTTTTAAAGTTTAAAATAATTTTAACAAAAATACAAAGCGGCATAATACAACTGATTGCTTGGCAACATTAAAAGCGCTTTAAATAAAAACCTTTTAAGGTTCTATCTTGTGTATCTACAACATCCGCACCGCGGATGAGCGAGTTGCAGCCAATTATACGCCCGCCGGTGGCTTTATTGTTAACTGACTGAACACTTGACTTTCACCTGGGCATTTAGATATGCAAGTTTTTTATGAACCTTATGAACATCTGCTGACTCGATTGTTTCAGCACGTCCTCTACATTATTACGGAGAGTCTGCTTTATTAAAGTGCCAGTCAGGTCCAATTTCTAAGCTTCCTAATATTGTTAAGGAGTCCCTGACAACTGGTTTAAATGCATGCAAGGTCAAAAAACACTGTTATTTTCTCAAAATATAAATTTAATATTACCCCATTTTTCAGAGACACCCAAATGATTTGTGTGAAGCCGTTCAACGATTGGGTCTGCCTAAACCCCACCTTTCGGTAGCCTACTCTGGTCTTGATTGGTCAACTGACACAGCACAGTCCAACAATAGTGCAACATGCATTGATCTAGTGCTAACGTGACTTACTGACAACACATTAGCGACATCAATACACATCATTCATCAATAATCCAAGTTATAAATAAACGATGACAGACACTTACATTTTTACACCTATGTAAGCAAGTTTGTAAGCTAACCGGGCCACAGCTAAACCGTGAACAGTAACTGCAAAATGCGTTAGCTAGCTGCTAGAGCATTTTTTGACAAGACAAGAGTTTGAAAACACATTATTCATCATGTATGTAAGCTAACCGGGCCACAGCTAAACAGTAAACAGTAACTGCAACGTGTTAGCCAGTTGCTAGCACAACTTACTTTCTGATAAGACATTACAGTAAACTAGACATTCAGAACACTTGGGGGGAAAATAAACACATAACATAATAGTCATACTTACAGGTTTTGGTTAGGAGATGCATGCTGTTCCAAATAAAGTTGGTACTGAACCATCTTTCATGGCCAAACATTTAGTGAATCCCGCCTTGAAGAAATAATTTTAACCACGGATTCTTCATATCTTCATTCTTTGGTAGTGAAAACAACACAAACTTGCCTTTACAGCTAAAAAAAAAAGATGTTAACACACTTACTAGCTGAATTGTCTGTGGGCAGGTAAGGGTTTTTGTTTCTTGTGGGCAAGACTTTAGGTGGTGATTATATGAAGTGTTGCCTTGATACGTAAACAGAAAAAAGGTGCGAGATTCGAAAATTTTTATAGACTCGTTTCAGCGATTCAGAGTCGACTCCGTATTTACAGTAGAAGCCAATAACTTTATTAATTGTGCACTTTTTTTGTTAAACTACTTTGCAAATCGTTTACATTAATGGACAGCTATGACACACTGCAATACAGGTAATTGTCAATATTGGATCTGTCTGGCACTCTAACAGCTTTTTGTTCGCTCTGCGTCAAGCTTAACGTTTTGGTTCTGTACTTTTTTACTCCCATATCTAGATATTTTCGACCAAGGAACACACAGTATATAATGTATGTTGGTTGTATAAACGTTAATTTATCTACTAATATATTATTGAAAAAGCCCTAAATTATATGCATTGCCTACTGTGTTGCATTTGTACATTTACAGGTGCACAAATACTGGCTAATTTGAATTTCATTAAGACGCTGCTTTGTTCTGTATTGACCATGGCTCTGTAAATTGCACTTAACAAGCCTAAATGATTCTCTTCAATTTATTGTTGTTTTTTACAAAAATATATATTTAAGTTTTTTTTAAGCGTTAATCTTTTTCTCATACATGGAAAGACATGTAACACCCTGCGTTCTACCTCCTTATTGTTCTAGATTTAAATAAGCATTTTACATGAATAATTTTAAGAAACAAAGGCAGTAAAACCACATACCGCACTAGTGAGCCAAGCAAAATGACTGCAAAGGAAATTCCTTTGACCACGACAACCCTACTTAGTGCTATGAAGACCATTCGAATGACAGCTCAGTCATTACTGGAAGTGATAGTAAATGAGGGAGTTACTGGAAATGGCTTTCCCTTTTGAATTGGTCTAATGAACTATACATTTCTTGATCAGTTCTTGATTCTTTGTCTCTTTAAACCACATAATTGGGCCATTTTTGATAAGTAATGTGTCTCTCATTACAGTAGCTAATGCTTGTTTTTAATGGAAAGAAAAGCATTAGTCTATTGGCTGAGGCTCCACAGCACTAATCTTGTTTTTGTTGTGTTGCATGATTCTGTGTCTTATGTCAGCCATCGCGACTTATTCAGATCGTAGGGGTTTTTATTTGACATTGAAGTTAAAAAAAAGTATGTTACTTATTTGGCAAAGCAGCGGTTGACCTTTGCTAAGTCAATTATTCCCTCAGCTCTCAGAAGAGTCTAGAGTTGTTCCCTTAAATAGAGTATCTTAATATTTACACAGTACACCCAGAAGAGTTTCACTGGTGTAGCTGACACACAATACACAATGGGTTTCAAAGTAAGCCTAGTGTTGTTAGTACATATTCACCCTTCAGTCCACTTTACTGATCAGCTGTTTCCTATGACTTCTCCAAAGAGCTTCATTCATGGCAACAAAATGCACCTTTTCATCTTCCTACAGAGCCACAAAGCTCAGATTTATGGCCAGTTCTGTTTCTAGGCTTTTTATTCTCCAACGGCATTGAAGAGCTGCCAAAAACCTCATGCGCCGTGGTCTAGTAAACCAGCCATCTTATCAGTTTGGCCTTGTGACATTGTCATTAGTTTTTCTTGTAATGATCTGCTAGTTAGTCTCAGAAGAGCCACTAAAGAGAATTGTAGGTATAAATATAGTCAAAGTCAAAGACAGACAAGCAAGATATACTCTGAGATGTTTTCCAAAGGATTCGTTTTAGACTTCAATTATAGAAGTGGGCTAATTAGACATTCATCAAGGGATTTCTGTACCAGTAGTCTCATTAAACTCACATCCACATCCGGAGAACTCTATATCACATTAAAGCAATAGATCATAAAACATAAAAAAATCAGTTATTAGTTATAAAACTGTAAGACAAATAACTTTTGTTGTCCAGTTTTACAAAAGAAAATAAGTTTAGAACAACTTTGACTTCATTAACTCACAGAATTTCTATTTTTTTACTTTTTAAATCTATCTCTGATTGTAAATTAAAAGCCAGACTGTTGGTGGCGTTTAATGCACAGACTTTAGGTTCCCAGAGGAAAGTCTTATTGCTCAGAAGATGCTCTCTCATAGCTTAGAAAATTTTGAGTGTTTTTTCAACTTAGTTTTAGATCCTAGCAAGCAATTTTGTTTTTAAAAGACATCTAAAGCCCGGGATACACTGCACGATTATTTGCTGTCCCAGACTAAAGATTGCCAACGTGAAACAATCGTCGTGATTTCTGTGATCGTGGCTCTTCATCAGTGGTCCTATGTCGTACAGTGAGAGAGGTTCAAAGACGCCGTTTTCCCGGTCTTGCATCCAAAGATAGCCTACGATAGTTTTCTAACAGTGTCAGAAATTCGGCATGATCACCGCACAGTGTGTTTGCTGGTACGACCTGCGCGCTGGTATTTGTTTCCCATGAGCGAATGCTGGTGACGTTGCGCAACGTGTGACGCTGCCGCCAAAGCTTCCGTGTCATCATCGTACAGTCTACATGCCTCTCGTACCCGAGTTTAAACGATACATGTCGCATAGTGTGATAAGCTTATGATCTTATAGGAGGGCAAAAATCCTGCAGTGTATTCCGGGCTAAATAGCCATCTAAACACAGTCCAGATGTCTAGGCTAAAACAAGGCAAAGTTTGCGCTGTCATTAACGATTTAATAGATGTCTTACCATAGACCAAAATAAATGAAACAAAAAGTAACAAAAGAAAACCAATTACCCTGTAATATAACTGTTGACTTAGCTTACATAATGGAATAAAACCACACAAGTTTTTTTTAATGCAAAAACAACAAAACCTAATTCAAGGTTATTTTGACTAGAAACGGGTTACTCATAGCCAAACTATATTGTGTCTATAGAAAACCTAGATGGTAAAATGGCAGATATTGCTGGCTTAGATGTTTCTCATAAAATTGCTTATGGGAAATAAAATAGAGGCAATGAGACAAATGTGAAAATCAATTTATTAATATTTTAATTAATTATTATTAAAAATATATTCTATAAATCTGGATTTGGGTAAATTTAGTAAACATGTTTAAGTTCACATTAAAATTTTCATTGATCAGTTTGTGACCGGTTGAAATCTCACCAGAAAAATTCAGTCTTTTCTGTGAGGAGAAATATCTGAGACACAGGGGACTTAAGCAAAACTTTCTAGTTGCTCTCTATTAAATCTCATTAGCCTTGTTTCCATTAATGATTTGCCCAAAACTTTAGCGTAAATTACATAATAGAACTATAGAATTTTTTTATTGTTCAAATGTTTTATTGCAATGCAAAATTGAAACCGCATCGCACAGACTGATATGCAGATGACATCAAAATACAGAGAGCGATTACCATGGGGCACATTTTCAATTCACTATTTCATTTTAAAAGCTATTGGAAACACATCTGATGTCTAGGAGAAGTAATTGAGACAATAAAGTGATCTCATCTGTAATTTTTCTTTTTTATGGATGTGTTTATTGACGTGTGAGTGTCTGTGTGCAGCATGTTCACTCCTATTTTTTTTCAGGTTGTGTTTTTGCTTGTCAAATGCCAGCAGTTGGCCATAATTAGGACTGCAAAATGTAATATTTAGCATGTTTGATCAAGGGTGTTTAACACCCACTGCTTTCTTGAGAATTCAAAAATACATCTCTTTTCTCACCCTCTCAATCTTATGTCGGAAGGATCAATTTACAAATGAACAAAACGAGTGATTTACCAGCTTCACTTTCTGACCAGCCATTAGCAGATATAAAGCAAAAGAGGTTTCCAGTTTATCTTTTCAGCCTCATCATTTGCCACCTCTTAAAAATGCTGCAGATAAGACACACAGCTTGATGAATAATTGGATACAATTGACAAGCCATTTGTTTCAACACTGCTGTTTGCTGTAAGAGTTGAGCTGGTTAGCAGTATTGCTACCGGTGGCCTACTCTGCTTTGATTTCAGGCTTCTGTAATGGGCTGCCACGTGTTGCAGAGGGAGAATAAAGTCTTCAAGATGTTTGTAAAAACCTGTTACTACAAACTACTTTTAATTCCGTTTCTTTGTTTAATTCCAAAATCGATGGGGAGAGTAAGGGCTCTATCATATACGCGGCACAATGCAGCACAATGCGCGACGCAAGTGTCTTTTGCTAGTTTCAACCCGATGCAATTATCATTTTCACGTTTAGTGCCACGTTGTTTAAATAGCAAATGCATTTTTGCACCCATGGCTTTCTTATCTAAAAACGAGGTGTGCTCAGGCGCATTGGTGGCGCGTTCCTATTTTGAGGCAACCAAAATAGACTACGCCATTGACCAACAAAATCCTGATCTCAAGTCAATGGCGCAATATTGTTTTTGTTATTTAATGAGCGCAATATGCACCTACAAACGGGACAACAACGCGCGTTTGCTTATCATGAATGCGCAGCAGCACACAACCCTTTTTATAATATGAAAAATTCAAGGACTAAAATGTAAAAGATTATTATTGAGTCTCTTGGACATAAATAAGCACGGATTACGAGACGTGTAAAGGCGTAAAGAGCTGCTTCACCTGTAACCGGGTTAGTAAATAAATGCTTTGCTTGAAACAAATGCATCTAGTTTTAAATGTTTTTTTAAATGCTACCCCACGGATGTATTGTATATGATGACTCTGTACCTGTGGATATGGTGAGATGAGAAACATTTTTAAGTCATGTTTTTTATAAAAACATGGCGCTGTCCGAGTGCTGAAACGGCTCTCCACACGTTTGAAAAAATTTTTATCACTTGTTTGTTACAAATAAAGTATTTTAGATTACAAACCTTTTCTTGCATATTTGCTAATTATTAGATTACAATGATTATGTAGGATATCAATACTTTACAGCAAAAAAAGGTTTTAATCCAAAAAATAAAAATTTCAATACAAATAAAAACAACATCATTTTTTAACTTTAATCTTAAACTGGTGGTCTTCTTCCTCCGCTTAGTTTTTCAGTTTACAAATTCAGCGCTTTCAAAACAGGGATTAGGCATAGTGCCAGGCGCAACTTGCTTTTAAAGGGGATGAGAGCTGAGACTCTCATTGGTTTATTGCACGTTGCGCCCAAAACACACCCATTACTCATTACGAAAATAGGAATTACCCTTTTAGGCCGTGCGCTTTGCGCATAAAACATTTTTCCTGTCATTAAATTAGCAAAAGTGAATTTGGACACACCTATTTAGACCGTGCGCCGTGCACTTTAGAAAATACGCTTAGATCATTAAAATAGGGCCCTATATCTCTATGTGGTTCATACTGCATTTAATTTTTTACACATTTTTTTTGTGTTATGCTATTTACACATTATGGGCTCTATTATAACGATCTGAAACGCAAGTGCGAAGCGCAACGCGCAAGTGAGTTTGTGGGCGGATCTTGGGCGCTGTTGCTATTTTCCCGGCGTGAGAAATAACTCTTGCGCCGGGCGCAAATCAATAAGGGGTTGGTTTGAAGTAGGTTCATTATTCATAGGTGTGGTTTGGGCGTAACGTCAAATAAACCAATCAGAACGCTAGCCAACATTCCCTTTAAACGCAAGGGCGCAAGTTCCGTGGCGGGTTGGTATTATTATGACGGATTTACCAGGCGCACGCCAGGAGCGGTTCACAGCCGAGGAGACCGACGTCCTTGTACGGGGGAATCCCACGCTTGCCAGCATAAATCGGGCACGCCGTGTAACGGGAGGTGGATCTGCCTCAGGACCTGACGCCAGCAGAGGACATCGCTGCGTCCACCCTCACCGCTGAAAGGGTTTGGGGGCTTTGAAATCGGACCCAAGAAACGCAAGCAAGGTCCAACCCCAAAGTACTCTTACAAATCAAGTTCATATACATTAAGGTTTCTTATGAAAACATTTTAACTATTATTTACATAAAATAAACGTAATACAGCCACACAACAAAGTTATGAAAATATTTTAATCGTTATTTGCATGAGAATAAATAAAAACTATCACCACAATGCTCACCACTATGATTCCCCTTATCTCGTGTATTAATATTTTTAAGTGTAACAATTTATGATTTGCAAAAATAACTGTTGCATCTGTGTAGATTAGATAAGCAAAGTGTATGCGCGTTGTGCACGCTATACATTATGGTCAAGCATGCGCCCTTAAAATAGCATAATGAACCACGCGCAACGCGCCACTGACTTTAGACTAGTTTTTTTTTGGTTAGTAGCGCAATTGTTTTTTGAAACTGCAAAATAGCATAAGAGATGGTTTGCGCCGCAACACGCCTCCTTTTTGCGCTGAACCGCCCAGGGAGCGCAAGTTCATTCCCTAGTTTGCTGACGTGCATCTGTGGAGGGAAAAACCCCGCTGTGCGCCGGCGCAAAATACGAATGATACATGCGTCACTGACAAAGTCAATTGCGCTGGGTGCAAGATACACTGTAAAAAAATTCCGTAGAAATTTCAATGTTATTGCAGCTGGGTTGCCGGTAATTTACCGTAGATTTACATTTATGTTATTTACTGGCAAGAGTTTGTTCAAAGTTAAATAAATTTCAAATATTAACAAGTCTTTATCTTTACAGAATAAAACTATACAATAACAGCCTCATGCAAAGCATTCTGGGAACCAGAAATCATCATCAACCTTTTTCTGTTTTTTGGTCCAGATTTTGTTTCCCAGAATGTTTTGCTTGATGCTGTTTTTTAGTTTTACTCTGTAAAGATAAAGACTTGTAAATGTTTAATTTTCATTTAACTTTGAACAAAATGTTGCCAGTAAAAAACATAACTGTAAATCTACGGTAAATTACCGGCAACTCAGCTGCAATTTCTACGGAATTTTTTTACAGTGTAGGGCCCTATGTGTCATTTTCTGTTGATATTGTTTTAAAATGAAACAAGTTGTGTTAAAAGTAGAAAATAGTTCTAACAAAAACACAAAGATGTGTGTATTCTGGGACAACGCATTTAGTTTGTTGTCCCTAAACTAACATGGGTTGTTTTTAATACATCCGTTCTAAGAGTGTGTCTGTTGTAGGACTGTAATCTCACGATTACAACTAACATAATTTTTTTATTATTAATTTAAAAATATAACTTCCCATAACTATTTAGGAAATATGATGGAATGACAAAATTCTCCCTCAGGCATTCTTCATCATTCACTCTGCTTAACCCTTTCTTAGAAATTTCCACGCCATCTCCCACTCCCCACTTTCATTATTAAAAATCTCACTGGGATAGTCATGGATGTGCCCACATGTTCTGCCAGAAGTGGGTGATGTCTATAAATACCCTCTCTCTCACTGGTTGCATGCTCACATGGGGCGCTGATTTAATAAGGACAGGCAGGCATTTGCATAAACACTTTGCTGCCAGTCAGACTTTTCTCTGATTGGATGATTTACTTTTCATGGTTGTTGGCATGGAGGTATAGAAAGAGAAGAAATGTATTTATAAGTAAGCCTGTGTGGATGCGATGTTCTCTGTGTGAATTTGCTCCAGCCATTGTCAGGTTATTTAAAGAGCAGCTTCAAGGAGAAACCAAACGTCACTCTTTTGCCGCGCAGTGTGGCGGCTTGCTTGTCACAAAGCATTAAGAGTAAAACATATCTGGGATGAACTGAACAGATCTGAAGGTGTCTCTGGTGTATCTGTGGTCAGATCTATTTTTCTTGTATTCACACCTGTTCCACATCTGGTTTTCCCCTTTTTCAGTTATTATGTTTATATATAACTGTGATACATACCACTTTTTTTGGAAGTTTTATATCATATAAATTACTATAACCTTTTACTGTTTGTTATTATGCTCCTCTGCAGAGTAGGACCTTGACAGTCCCTTTTTCACTGGGACACTTTCAAAAATACTACCCTAACATGATCAGAATATGCAGCTGCTAGTACAAAAAAAACTAATTTCTCAAATATAGTAAAAACAGAGGAAGTGAAAGTTTCTGTGTTTCTTTACAAGGAGATGCTCAGTTTTCAATTTTTTTCTCCAGCCAGACGCCACAATCTCTCACTCCGACAGGTATTGCCTGTTGCTGGGCGATGGGCTTTGGCTATCACCATGGGAACCCTCTGAAGGCCACCGGGTGGGAGGGCTCTATTGCAATGCATTTCTATTGCCTCTCCTCTCGTTTCAATTGAACTCTTTATAGAGAACTCCATGCAGCTTCTGATTCGTACTGATTGTTCAATGAGTCAGTGTGCTGCATGCTGTGTTATAGAGGTGGGAGGATTCTGCATGTGGTGTCTCTGAAAAGAATCGTTGTTGCATTGTCATAAAAAACAGGCGCTGTTTTTTCTAACAGGCATCAGATGGGCAATTGTATGCAGGGTGCAGTAGTGTGGGTGGGATAATTGTGAAGAAATTGCTGTTAGATATTAAACCCTGTGTAATGATGTGTCATCTGCAGTGTGCCCCAACTATTGTAACGCAACTTTATCTCTTTCCCCGCCATTGACAAATTATCTCGTCAATAAAGAGAAAACGCTTCACTGCCAATCACGAGTTTTTACTGCAATCCATATTTCCACTATTATCCATTATGTGGCGCTCTTAACTCTTTCCCCGCCATTGACGAGATATCTCGTCAATTAAGAGAAAACGCTTCCCCGCCAATGATGAGTTTTTCTGTTTTTCCGCAATACCGCTATTATCCACTAGGTGGTTCCGCAACTTTTTAAACCCGGAAGTATTGCTCTATGGCAAGCTGCTGCATGTCCGTGTCTGTTTTAAAAATTGCTCTGAATGGGATCTCTATGAAAAGTCCGTCACAAAAATTGACCTTTTGCTCAAAATGTGGTGTTTTTGCAGAAACCTACCCATATTCAAAAGCTGATTACAAAAGAACCACTGAAGGTAGGATGAAACTTTTTTTTGTTTGAAAGCAGAGGGTCTGTTCTTTCATTTGGTATATGGTATGTTTATATATTTAAAGAAGAACATTTTCTGGAAGACATTAAACTTTTGTTAAAATCATGAAAAAAGCTGGCGCTGGCTGGCAACTTTTTTTAAAAACGCTGGCGGTGAAAGAGTTACCCAACTTATAAAATAATAAAGCATCCACTGATTCAAAAGTAAAAACTGTATGTTTTGATCTTTGTTCTGAATCTGATCTCTAACAAAATCCTTTACAAAAATGGATTTATTTCAGCTTTTTGCTCAAAATGTTGTATTATTGAAGAAACCTACCCATATTTAGAGGTGATTAAAAGAGGTGATTAAAAGAGAATAAATGAAGAAGAATGGCACTTTTTTAGTTTGAAAGCCAGGGGTCAGTTTTTTTATATATTATATGTTTATATATTTAAAGAAAATCATTTTCTGGAAGGCATTAAACTTCTGTGAAAAAAAATGCTGGTGTTGGCTGGCCACTTGACTCTTTCCCCCCCAGCATTTTTTTAAAAAGTTGCCAGCCAGCGTCAGCATTTTTTATGATTTTCACAAAAGTTTAATGCCTTCCAGAAAATGTTCTTCTTTAAATATATAAACAAACAATATATCAGATGAAAGAACAGACCCTCTGCTTTCAAACAAAAAAAAACATTTCATCCTACCTTCATCAGTTCTCTTGTAATCACCTCTCAAACATGGGTAGGTTTCTTCAAAAACACCCAATTTTGAGCAAAAAGCTGAGATAATTCCATTTTTGCGAAGGACTTTTGATAGAGATCAGATGCAGAGCGATCTTTAAAACATACACGGAGTTCTTTCTCTTTCACGAGAGGCGCTACTTCCGGGTTGAATAAGTTGCGGAAGTGCGCAACCTGGTGAATAATAGTGGTATTGCGGAAAGACGGAAAATCTCGTCATTGGCGGGGAAGTGTTTTCTCTTAATTGACGAGATATCTCGTCAATGGCGGTGAAAGAGTTAAAAAAGAAAAACGCTGGTGGAGAAAGAGTTAAAGTCTCTGTGTTGTGACGTATTTCTGAGTGTAACAGAATATCACGCAAGGAAAATAGTGCCCTTGGTTTGTGTTTTATACGGTGCGTTGATTGGATATAGAATAGTAGGCGTTTCATTCAGAAATGGATCTGGCATCAGTTGAAGGGGGCGGAGTTAACGGATGCTCCCGCCCAAGTTGTCCAGCTGACGTCATCAGAGAATAAGTGCCACAAGAGGGCGAATGTAAATGTTTCGATTTTAATTGAAGTTTATGAGGGCACATAAATTAAAAAAATTATGACATAAAATTATGAATTAGAGTTCAAACCGTTTCAACTTTGACTTTATTCCATCGCCCTTTTGAAGCACACATTTATTCATTTTCATTAGGCTGATGCTTTTATCCAAAGCGACTTACAATTGCTATATATGTCAGAGGTCGCACACCTCTGGAGCAACTAGGGGTTAAGTGTATTGCTCAGGGACACACAATGGTGTGTCACAGTGGATTCGAACCCGGGTCTTTCACACCAAAGGCGAGTGTCTTATCCACTGCGCCATCATCACCCCACCACAGCACACAGCACACATTATGTCCACCAAAGTGTTTAAATGTGTCTGAAAACACCAGGCACTCTTTTAAAAATGCTGACTGTCAGCAATTGCCAGCATTTCTTTAGCTAAGCACTTTCTGATCATTTTCTTTTTATCAGTTGTTGTACAGGTTGGTTGGTTTGATATTTGTACAGCCTATCCTCTACTGTAATTGGATGGCTAAGTGACTTTTACGAGCCCAGCTCTTTTTTTAAAGTGAAAATCTGCCAGTGTTTTTTATGAGAAACAATTGACAAAATACGCTGGACTCTGGGTAGCCTTATGTTTTTCACGTTTCAGATATATTAAAAATGTTCCATGGTCACAAAGAAGATTTTCATCTTTGAAACATTATGAAAGTAATAAAAACTTTATATTAAAAGTTATTTCATAAATATACAGTCTTAAACCATTTTCTGCACCAGCATAATGAGATAATAAACATTGAAAACGCTGCTTCTGGGCAAGTTTTTTCCCACTTCCCACTTTCTTGAATCCAAGTAACCTTAGTTAAATTGCCCTTCCATATACTTTCTGTTATCCGCCGCATGGTATGAGTTGAAGCCCTGACATGAGTCATTTGGGTCTCTGGTTTACTGCTCATTGATAAAAGTAGTTTGTTACTGTAAAAACATCTACAGCAAGATAACAGCTGAATCACTTCACAATACTAAACAATGTTGTTAAAGTCTGCTTAAAGCGTTATTAAACATGTCCATGCTCGGTGGATCCTGTGTGTCATCAAGCCATGATTTCAGACCCGCCCAAAAATCTCTGAAATGGGGAAAAATGTTTAACAATCTAACTCCACAATTTAGTACTACATAGTTTCACAGTCTTCGTAATGTGTTTCAGCAATTCTAACATTTTTTAATTTGTTTAGAAACAATTATCTGAATTGACTTTAAAGCATAGTGCAGGGTCTTCCTTGGTTTATTTACTTAAGTAAATACTTAAGTACTGGTTAACGAAACTATGATAATAACTGTTTCCTGTGTCACCTTTGCTCCGTTACTGCTGAGTGCTTTGTGGTTTTTTTAAAACACCGGTGTTCGTCACTGTGGACTGAGAGCTTCATGCATGAAAAGTTAAGACTATCCATTCTCGCACCACTTCTTTCTGTATTTTTTTTAAAAACTCAAATGATCTCAGTCCCATCCAAAGATGTTACCATGAGTATGCAGGACAATCACTTTGGAACTACTTGTGTATTTGTCTGTTTTGTATTGCTTTGTTTAAAAAAAAAAAAGAAATAAAGGGAACAATGTTGATTAATGAATGACAATCTGTGTGTTTCAGATAATCCTCTAATTTTTGTGAGTTTAGCAGATTCATTTTCCTACTGGTTTATTATCTTATTATAAATGCCTGAGACAATTAGTTGCTAATAGGAGAACCTTGTATGATGTAAGATGACACATTGAAGAAGGCTGTAACCAGTACTAAGCCTCATTGTGTTTAGAATGGCCAGTTTGGGTGTGATGTCCCCAAAATGAACGGCATTATTATGATCAGAGAGCTTTCTCAGAATATTCAGATTGTTGGCTTTGCCATTCTGCTTTTGACAATCATGAGCTGCCAGAGTGCCAATGCTCTCTACTTTCTCTTTAATGAAGGCTGAATGATAAACAAAGCATCTTGCATAATCAGATGCGCTTTGAAGAGCAAGATCAGAGAACCTCACACCTGCAGTCATCATCACTCAATAACCCCATTCACACAGACCTTTGGTCCCAGAAAATACCCGTAAAATTGCCAACACCAACTCGTCCCGTTTATCTTCTGGGATCGTTGCCGGAAAGAGGACCTAGTCAGATACACGGATAACCCTCTGTGTGAACAAGAAGCCGAACGAATGCCGTAATGGGCGTGTCGTAGTGAGGACGCGCGCGTCATCACAACAAAAGTTATGGTTCTTTATAGTCTTCTTAAAAGCACTCCTTTATAGTCTTATCATAAACAAAAATGCAAGCGAGTGGTTTCTGGAGAGAGAACTTTTAACAGGTCACGTGTCTTTCCAGGACCATCAGATTCCGGGT
This sequence comes from Paramisgurnus dabryanus, assembly GCF_030506205.2. NCBI lineage: Eukaryota > Metazoa > Chordata > Actinopteri > Cypriniformes > Cobitidae > Paramisgurnus > Paramisgurnus dabryanus. The sequence continues at coordinate 30,801,355 of NC_133339.1, forward strand.
AATCATGGCAGTGTGAATGAACAAAAAATCTAACGATTCCGGAAAATCCAGGATGCCTTTCCCGTGTATTTTACGGAATATCTGTGTGAAAAGGGCTTTTGTTTCTATGGGGTGTCCCTACAAACAGGGTGGTGTCAAGTCATTTGTCAGTTTCACATTCAGACAGGCAAGTTGTTTATCGCTGGAAGCTAATTTTCATGAACTCATCATAAAAACTAAAAAAGTCTATATGATGTTGGTTATTTGTGACCCTGAAAGCCAGGCTAAAGTTTAATAATCAAATTTTAAAGCGGGCATATCATGAAAATTTGACTTTTTTCATGTTAAAGTGCTATAATTGGGTCCCCAGTGCTTCTATCAACCTAGAAAATGTGAAAAAGATTAACCAAGTAACTAAGTGTTGGTAAACCATTCTCTGCAAGCATGTGAAAAAAGGGTCATTGAAATTTGGATCCCCTTGTGATATCAAACGGGGATAATACCGCTCCTTAATCTGCACTATCCAACCAATTAGATCAACTAATTTGCATTTTAGAGGACACACCAAAAAAGGCACGTTTTTGCTCACACCTACAAAGTGTCAATTTTAACATGCTATAATAAATTATCTATATTGTATTTTGAGCTAAAACTTCACATACACACTCCGGGGGCACCAAAGGTTAATTTGACATCTTAAAAAAGTATTGTCCCATTTAAGATTAGAAGCATCACTCAGTCAATATTAAAGATATTGGGTTATATTATTTTCATGGAATGTTCTTAATGTAAATGTAAGAAAATAGTAAACCACAAAAACAACTTTAGCTGGGTTTTCATAGGCAGGATCACATTTTTGAATTAGTAAACATGTTTTCTCACTAATGAGTGTTTTAAAGAGGATGTGTTTTACATGAGTAGTTTTAAAAAGATACTTCTTGGTGTTTTTTCCTGTTTGGATAGGCACGCTTATGTTAAAATGAATTTCGTTTGCCAGGCTTGGATTTGTTTGTGTCCTGCACGCTGTGTCTCAGCTGTATAAGTTGACAGTGAAGTATAGTACAAGTAAATTATAATGGGTCTGTTCTTATTAGGAGTGGATCAGTGTTGTGCTGCAGGGCCCGGTGTTTTGGGGTGACTTGTTTATTCAGACGAGTCTACAAAAGCCCCTCACACCTGCACCTACTCTGCATTTCACATCCTTCCTCTGTTGTGTATTTTTTGAAAGGGTCCTCACAGTCACACACTTCTATTGTTGTCTTTTGTGCTGCTTTAGAGGCTGTTTACACTTGGCATTAACATGCGTTTTCGTCGATCGGATCACAAGTGGACGACGTTAATGCCAGGTGTAAACGGTGTTCAAAACGTTTTGAGCTCGTCCACTTTCGACCACTTTCAACCACATTCAGAGGTAGTCGAAACCACTTTCGATCGGATCGCTTTGGAGTTGCGGAACGCATATGTGATTGAATGCGTTCGGACAGCCACACGCGACCGCCTTCTCTCCGCCCATTTATCTAATCTGAGGTATTAAACACAAGTTTTACGTCTTTTTTTGACTTCTGGCGTAAACATACGGTGAACAGCGCTATTTTTAGCCTTTCATTGATACAACTAAAGCGGAGGATCTCCGTAGTTTCGTTTTGAAAGCGTGGGAAAGTTGCGCGATCGTATTTCATCAATTGCGCTGAAAATTGAGAGAAAGCTCCAACATATAAACGTACAAAACACTATGCAGCATGTATACTTGCTAAACAAGCAGTGGACTCCGACATAATATTAGTTTGCGTCCATATAAACTCATAATTACTCCCGCTCGGGTTTGAATGACAGCAGAGAGACTCGCCCACCGTCTCACAGACCACCCCCTCACAGTATTCAGGACAGATGCGGTCGAAAGTGGACAAAAGAGACAGATTTAAATACCAGGTGTAAACGTAATGTGTCTCTCTCGTCCACTTGTGATCCGATCGATGAAAACGCATGTTAATGCCAAGTGTAAACAGCCTCATAGATGTTGCTATAAATTTTTTTGTGATGTTGCAGCATCATGTTGGGCTCTGTTAATTCCGATTAGAATGGCTAAATTTTAGAGATCTAATTAAAATGGTTGTTTCCTTATTTTAAAAAGAATCGGTTTACACCATCAGGTACTTGATAAGTAAAAGGTGAAAATCTCTTGTTGTCTTTGAATGCAAAGTTTTTTTCTTTGCAATCAAACTGGATTAGAAAAAATGTGTTTTACACAGGAGGAAAACTGACATCTGATTCATTCATAATTCATGGAAGGCCTACTGTAGGCTTAGGATATTGTTTTGTTCTTGGTGATGAATGGACTGACTTCTCAGTGATAATCTGATGTGTTTGTCTGACTTCTGTTTGTGCATAGTTTAATTGTTTTCAAGAGCTTCCCCAATGCTGTTTATTATAATGAATGAGTTTGTAACTTCAGCGTGTGATTTTCCCGCACAGGGTTTAAGTCTAGTCCTATAATAAAACCCATGTTTGAGCTGTTTTAAATGAAAACAACTAACACTGACATTTTATAAAATATACAAGTGCATTGTTTTGTCTCAAGATGCACACCAGAAATAGTTTTAGTAAAACAGCCTAGTACTCATTGTCCGAAAACCCATCCCTAGGTGTTCAATCTAACCAATATAAACAGCATTGTGCATACTTTAAAACCTGCAAAGCCTCACACTGTAAAAATTTCTTGTTGCACTTAAATTTTTAAGTTTAGTTCAAATTAATTTCAACTTCTTGACTAGTGAGGAGTTGCTATAAATTATAAAAATAAAGTTAACATAACTTGAGCTGATTCAGCTTTATTTTTTATTATTTATAGCAACTCCTCTCTAGAAAGTTTAAATTAATTGTAAATTCAAGTTGATTCAACTGAAAAATTTAAGTGCAACAAGGAATTTTTTACAGGGTGAGGTTTTGCAGGTTTTAAAGTTGCACAATGCTATTTATATTGGTTTGATTGTCATATATCACTACATTTACATGCATCCTTAAAATGCGACTATCCAAGCTGTGCCTGTGCTTTTGTTATGCACCTTAACTATGCGCAGATTGGTAGCAATCATGATATTAGTAAGTTTTTCCTGAACTCTGTTAACACGACTAGCTGACAGCTGTCTTCTTACCTTCATACAGCAGAGGCAAAATATTTCTTTGTTTATCATGGTGCCGAATAACAAATACGATTACAAGAGCTACATGTTTGGCATTTGACATAAATATACAATATTAAAACAGTGGCCAGTGACACACCTACAGTACTGTATGTAAGTTCATAATTTGTGCTGTGCGTTGGGGTATCTGAATAATAATCACAATAACAGCACATAATTGTATAAAATGTCACCAATGGTCCAATTCAGGATTTTACATTTCCTTTGGTGTGTAAGTGTGTATTAGTTAAGGGTGTCACGATTTCAATTTTAAATCTAAATCGATCAAAATTAAGTCACAACCTCGAACTTCGAATTAAAAAATGGGATCGTCGATGCTGCCACACCCCCATGTCACGTCCGGTCGGCTTGTCAAGCGGGGGAAAATAAACCTCTCAGAGGTGCCTTTAAAAACATAGATCCAGCAGAACGCGATTTATATTTTAAATACGAGGGATGTATTGCTACAACTCCTTGTAATGCATATCATAAACAGGATTACTACCTAGTGATCTGCCTTCGGACAGAGCCCAGCTCTGTGCACGTGCGTGAGAGAGCCACCAAGATGCAGCGGGTTATATTTTAAACAAAAGGGATAGTTTGCCTTAGCCTGCATAAAACACATAAAACCGAACAAATATTTAAGGATTGCTACTTTAGTTTATGTTTATACTTTGGACAGATGTGAGAGCGCGTGCACGTGAGACAGAGAGAAGCGCAGCTGCTTATGACGCACCGGTTTTATTTCAGGTGCTAGGAGGAGTCCAAGACGCGTGCATTAAGTCCATCTGCGTGCAACAATGAATCCTCTCTCTACATACAAGCTCTCTCGCGTAAAGTAAAGCCCACAAACCCCCATGCGAGGAAAAGCACGCAATGTGCATGTTAATGTGAAACTATAATAATAATAATAATAATGGCATATAATTTTTGTCGTTCAAAAAAAAGTAATAATTAAAAAAATCGAGAATCAAATCGAATTGTGGCCTTGGAATCGGAAAAAATGTAATCGAATCGAGGATTTGAAGAATCGTGACATCCCTAGTATTAGTACATGTTAATGATATGCAAAAGGTACAAATCCCAAAGTAAATTATGACGCGAGTTATCGTCTCCAACGTAAATCTCTTTTATTACTACAACAAACACACGGATCGAAAGCAACGGTTTACTTCCTGGGATTGGTGATGTAGTAAAAACCGACATTATCATAATTCCCCCCGCTTAACTCCTGTTAGCAACTGAATCTTTCAAAAATGGTAAGGAGCGTCACATTTCCGGCTGACGTGAGAGGTATTCAGGCCAATCACAATGTACAGATTAGCTTGCCAATAAGGGACAGTTTTGTACAAAATACGTGCATTTCAGGAAGACAGGGAAATCTGGAGCTACAAAAATGTACTGTATGTGGAAAATAATGTGTTTTTTGAACCATAAACCATGCGAATGCATTGTATTATGCCAAATACACAAAATAATGTTTTTAGCAACGAAATAGTTTCACTTTATCAGTAGTTAAGAGGTTAGCTGGAGTCACATAAACATCTTACTCTGGTTATTGAAAATAATCAGCTTATTGGTGTGCACTGTGCATGTAAATGTAGTCATTGTAAATCACTAAATTATGTAATCATTTACCTATTACCTTTGGTTGGTTGCTCTTTAACTTGAGTCCTACCTGTGTTTACCAGACTACTTCAAATAAAAGTCTCCGACACTTTTATTTTGAAGTGTGTTTTAAGTGCCATCTAGTGATGAGATTGGAAATTTCAACCAACCTCAATTTCAAAACCCAATGAGAAGCTACGGTAGCTGCCACAGGACAAAAGTCATCGTCTGAGACAACCCAGGGACGAAAATCACTCTGTAGAATGGTTTGTCTACTGTTGAAACATTGCAGCGACTTCCATGTAAGGTGACCCGCGGTGTATGTAGATAAAAAGACTCTTACTAAAGTAATAAAAACAATACAGTTCATTATGTAAGGTTTTTATACACCTCTGATAATATAGTTATGTATATATTGCTTTTCTGTCAAGAGATCCCTCTAAAAGTCCTACATTGCACCTTTAAATATATGCATTAAATGTAAGGCCACTTTTTGATTTTGAGTATATATCCACACCTCCCTTTCTCTGCCTTTCTCTTACCTCATCCACCTACTCCATCTCTCCATTTTATCATGCCAAGGGCATCATTATCATCTCTGCTTCCCTACACAGCGTGCTGTTGGATGCGAGGGCAGCCTCTGTAAATGGACTTTGACCTTCTCTCAATCCATATTCTTTTACTGTAAGAGTATATGTAACACAGTCCTGTGGACGCTGTGTGTGGTTCATGTACTCAGCAGGGTCTGTATGCGTGTACCTGGGCCAGAAGCCATACAGAAGCTGCTCTCTTTTGTGTGCGGGTGTCATCACTGTCATGAGCTCAATTCAGAGGGTGAATATTAAAAGAGCTTCTTATGAATAGGGAGCCATAGTAGAGCCTCTGTTTGATATTAATAATGGATATGGAGCTTTGAGGGGAGGCAAACAGGAAGGGGTATTCAGTGTGCCAGTGTTCAAGTTGGCTGGCTTCTATGCTGAACGGGTACTCTAGTATCACTCAGGCGTTCATTCAGCAACACAATTAAGAAAATTTTGGTTCATATTTATGTGTTTAGTCTGAAATTACACATAAACATTTTGTTGAATTTAAGGTTTTCACTATGTATGTACTGTACAGACAGTATGTGCTGGATGCAGTGCCAACTTCTCTGTGTCACACCTGTGCTTTTATCATGTAAACTATCTGTTTGAAGCTACTGTGACCTTGTTATACAGTATATCCGTTTAGTCATTTATGCCCATATTAAATTTATTTCCCCTTTTCTAAGCATTTACACTTACTTGATATTTTTTGAAATCAACACCTTTATTCCCGATTTGTTTGGCAGTGCTTATACAAGACTAACAGTATCCTTTTTCTGTTTTTCTCTTTAAAGGATCCACGCAGTAAGCACAGGTTTAGGGTCCACACATACTCCAGCCCCACCTTCTGTGACCACTGCGGCTCTCTGCTGTACGGACTCATCCACCAGGGCATGAGATGTGACCGTGGGTATCTCTTTAATTTCCACAACTTCTAGCCAAATGCTTAAAGGCGGGGTGCGTGATTTAAAAAAAAAACACTTTGAAAAGGGAGTCAGGCCGAGTACCAAAACACACTTCTAGCCAATCAGCAGTAAGGGGCGTGTCTACTAGCCGACATTGTTGCCTGGGTTGCGTATGTGTTGCGAATCTATCAAAATAAGGTCCAGATTCTAATGGGGTAGGAGCGTATTTGTTTAGGTGATTTCAAATGTCAACACTGGCTTTTAGAGATCATGCACCCCACCTTTAACCACACAGTATCAACCATCACATGCACCAAAGTCACATCCACCAAACTCTACACAGACTTCCACGCTATTCAAACTTTATGGGATATTTCTGATCTAAAGACTAAATGATGATTAAAGGGATAGTTCAACAAAAATGAAAATTCTGTCATCATTTACTCTCCCTCATGTTGTTACAAACCTTTAATAATTTCTTTGTTCTGCTGAACACAAAGGAAAAGATTTTGAGCAGTGTTTGTAACCAAACCGTTTTTGAGCACCATTGACTTCCATAGTTGTATATTTCCTTATATAAAAGTTAATGGTGCTTCTGTTTCCTGCTTTATTACAAATATTGTACTTTGTGTTTAGCAGAACAAGGGCATTTATACAGGTTTCAACAGGAGGAGGAGTAAATTATGACAGAATTTAAATTTTGGGCGAACCCTATCCCTTTAAATGATAATTGATGGTTATTATTGTAAAGGTGACTTTCATTGAACAAATCCCCTGTAATGTGTAATTTCATAAGATTAACAACATCCTAAATACCTCATCAGCCTGAATACCTATGTTTTTTTGTTAGTCCTTAATAACCTCCTTAAAGGTGCCAAAGAATGCATTGAAATAGTATGTTTAACTGTTCTTTGATATTTACATAAAAGGTATGTAACTTTATTAAGTGCAAACATTATCCAGAAACGTTTTACATGTCCATTTACAACCCTAGGATTTGTCCTTTGAATGAAATGGTCTATTTTTGCCCCATTTGGAAGAGTCATGAATAATAATGTTGAGCTCAGCTCTGATTGCTCTGCTCTGAGGCTCATGCCAGCTCACATTAGTAAACAGACCTTATATGTTTGAGCCTGTATCAGACAAAAATACATTTTAAGGGACCACTAATTGTTTTCGTTAATGAAGGTTTCTGAGTGGTAACTTTGTGTTTTTTCAGTATGCACCTGCAAAATGTAATTGTAACATCAATAGTAGAACTTCAGCCTAAACATTAGCATATAGCATTAACTAGCATATAGCGCTAACTTTCTTTTTATCATTTTAACATCTTTGTAATTAATTTAATGTGTAATTTAATGTTGGGGCGTAGATCTCGACTGTAATGTCACAGTCGGTGTTATGTTGTGATTGGTCTGTTTTCCAGCCATCTTTTGTGTGCACGAGGTTTATAATAAAATGAGGAAACAAACGCTTTTGGGGTTTACAATAAGTCATTACCATGTACAGAGTTCTTATTATTCATCTATGCCTAGAAATACAGTTTTTTTATATTCTATGACACCTTTAAAACTTTCATATTCAAAGTCATGAGCAAAGTCATAACCAGCCTCTACAGCAGTGGACTCAACATGGCGCCTGCGGGCACAGAGTCAGTGAGGTGCACGCCAAAACACATTCTATTAATAGTCTCAATTGTAATAGTTATTTATTGCAGATTTTTTGTATTAGCTTGGCTTTTTTTATGTATGTTAACATTTTAAACAGTGATAAAACAGATCAACAAGTACAATTAGTGCCGCTCCTAGATGCTGGGGGGCCCTAAGCAACTTTGAGAGTAGGCCCTGTCAGTACCATTAGTAAAACCATTCACTGTCTCTGCAAAATGTTAACTAAAAATATGTTTGTTTATCTTATAGCTGTACATTTTTGCCAGATGGACATTACAGTGACACAAAATACTTCCTAATTGTAACATCGACACATGTTTTCTGCCAACTTGAATTAAAAGTATTGTGAGATTATACTGCTTCTAATGCTTGGAATGGCTCTCGCGGCACAATGATGTCACTCGCCATCTGGTTTGTGCAGTGCCGGATGACATTAAGAGCAAGGGGGCCCCCTAGTGGTTCGGGCCCTACGCACCTTGCGTACTCTGCGTATAGGGAGGACCGGCTCTGCGTACAATTAAATAGAATCAATAGGTAAAACACAAAACGTTTTAAGTAGATAAATATCAAAAAGTAGCCCTCCAGATTGTTTTATCCATTGTGGTAGCCCTTGCACACAAAAAGGTTGGAGACCCCTGCTCTACAGTATGGAGCCTCATTCACAAAGTACCTGCCTGAAAAGAGATTTTCCATCTCACCATATCCGGCCTCTTATCCAGTGTCCGATACATAAAACATTCAAAATGCTCCACACTCAGCAGCTGTGAGAGCCTCCAGGGCGGAAATGTTCACGTCGACAAAACTTTGCCTAACACAAATATTCACTGGCATAACAGCATATTTAACAGTAGCTCATTGCTGTATAACAGGTACTCAGCCAAACCGACAAGTGTAAGGGCTGTTTGCTGTGGCGCTCAGTGTCTTTACCTGACACCTGACACAAAGTTGTTATGGTTGCAGACAGGCAGAGCTATAATTACCTTTGTTTAGTTTCCAGCGCTCGAGTTGTCTTCTCCGGGGCCTCGAAAATGCTTATACTGCGGCTCCAGCTCGCGCTCTGCCACACTTTTGACTGAACTTCGGAGAAGTGTGGCAGCACATGAGGGAATAGAGTGGGTGTATGTTTGTGTGTGTAAATGTGTCTTCAGGAACTTTGTATCTATGCTTGCTTGTCAACTACCAACTTGACCAAAGCTCTTAATAGATTCTGAGTTATAGCACATTACAGTAAACTAATGACATGGTGCTCAGATGCGCAATTAAGCAATTAATTTCTGAATGTAGTTACATATCAATATTTTATATTCAATGGTTGATTTTGTCTTTGTCTTGAAATCACATCACAATGCATTTGGGATCGCCTTTACATCTCCGCAAAAACATAAAGCTGTGTTTTGAAGTATGAAGTTGTCTAAACTGCCTGAACTTGTCACTAGATAATCTTGCACCAGTAACAAACTATCAAACTAATCAACAACAATAATATTAAAAAGGTTGGCTGGGTCATAAAAAATGTTTTCTTATAGCATGAATCAATATAATGTACTGCTCCAATCAGCACCCAGAATAGACAATGAATGGCTTTTACAGAAATGCAGCAAATCCGAAAGGGTTTTAAAAGGAAAAAAACATTTTATTTCATGTTTGACTCAAAGAATATACACAGTGTGTTTGTCTGTGCATGTAACAGCTCTCTTTCTGTCCTCCTCTGTCAAGATTGCATGATGAACATCCATAAGCGCTGCGTGGCCAACGTGCCGAGTCTGTGTGGGACTGACCACACTGAGAGGAGGGGCCGCATCCAAATTACAGCAGAGATCAAGAACAACTTGCTTACCGTCAGTGGTGAGTCATCGCTGCCCACTTGTACACATCACTGCTGCACACATGTGCACGCAAATAAACACTTCATCCTTCATCAGTACCACATACATGCATTCATTACACCTTTTATAGAATTGCTAAGCTAATAAGCAAAAACAAAATGTACTTTATACTGCACACCTTGTATGAGTAGATGCCGTCTAGGGGTGTTAAATGTACTGCCGAATGTACCCGGCTTATGGGTTATTTGCTGGTGTCTGCTTCCTCCTAGTGGTAAATTCAAAGCAACACCACACAGTTAGCAATGTTTACACTTGGATGCACTATTTTAGCATTTAATCCCTATCAGGTGCTGGTAATGTTAATCTAAATTTCTAAGTACCGTTCCCTCCGTAAATATACGTTTTTTTTTCTTTACCATCATGTCGCTCCAAACATTGGTGTTATTTTTTCTGCCGAGCAAAAGGAGATATTTGTTGTGAATTATTATGATTTAATAACACTAAATATTTATGAGCAAAGCATGCACAATAAATGCTAAATGCGGCAATCCGAGTAATCCGACAATTTACATTTATCCAAATTATGCATGACACTTTTACTGTAACAATTTAATTACAAAACAAATATTGATTATTATAGCTTTCAGATGACGCTAATAGGTTGTCAATGTTTATTAACACTTATTGTTAAAAAAGGATTAATGTTAAACGGCACAAGATGGATACAGGTCTTCTTGTAACAAGCTAGTCCTGTCAATAAAAAGACAAGCAAAATCGATACAACAGTGAAGGAAACGAGCAATTTTTCTCAAATACAAACACAAAGAAAAGACCTAGTGATGTCTAACTGCAGCATGTTGACAGTGATAGAGTATAATGGTGAGGTCAAGCTCAATTCTTTAAGATTATTACTGAAACGTGTATTACATTACTTTTCTCCACAACACATGCACATTTTGTCTTTTTGCCTTTGTGCCATCACAACAAACCAGCCTCTAAAACGCAATTATACCCTGGGGTTAGGACATAGGTCACATTTAATGTTATGCTGCTGCTGCCGACTCAAAGGCAAAACGTTTCAGTCCTTACAGTTACCAGCAGAGGGCAGTATTCTCATACTCTCTGCACAGCAGAAACTCACATGTAAAGCAAACTCCCACATACTGTAGCTTGATATATTTGGTCACAATGAGCTGTTGTTATATGGCATTATATGTTCTACCTAATAGTACAAATGCATATTTGATTTGATATGAGAGGGGAATAAGTAATGGCAAAATTAAAATCTTTTTAAAATATCTTTTCCCAGTTGCTCCCCAGGCGCTGCAGTAATAGCTGTGTGTTCACTTATTATTTATAACGCCTATTATTTCCATCCCTTGTCAACCCACCACTTTTTATTGTAATACAATATCAATACTGTTTGGTAAATTATTAAAGTGAATTTTTGTACAATAAAGTAAACATTTAAAACGTTATATTTAAGATTTTCCTTATACAGTATATAGCATATAACTGTGCTTGGTTATAATAATTGTGCTTATATTCATGGGAACAATAAATTTGACCCTTATTTTAAGCCCACTTAGTTACACTTAGTCACTTTAAAGCTGAATATGAACTAAATCAAGCCAATAAAATTATATTTTGGGAAGACAGACCAACAGAGATAATGAATTAAAGCGCAGTTAATGCCTTGTAAAGGGTAGTAACCCTGAATCTGTAAAGCTGCAGGTTGTGCCACAACGCACAGCTTCACATTTGGCTGTACGTTTCTCTTTTCTAGCTCAAACTGTTTCTCTTCTCCAACCTCAACTCCTATTGTCCTCTAGAATAAAATAACAACCTTCAGACTGCTAGCGTATAATGAGCATCATATAAAGAAATGAGATACCAGCAGCCCTGGATGCAAAAGATATTTTTAATCCATTACTCTGTCCTTTATAATTTAATGTCACATGACGGCAGTGCAGATGAATGTGGACCCTTCCTGTCGTGCACCTCAGAGACCTGTTACTGACAGCTAATGAATCAACCAGTATCTATATCAAAATGAAAATTTACTCATCAAAGGTTTTTGCTATTCCATTTTTGACCACAGGAGTACGTCATGCATATTGATCACATTTTTGAAACACACTTGCTGACAACATTAAGTATGTGTTCAGCCCTTGCACTGTTTCCTCGCTAGTGTTTTCTAAAAAAAGGTTACATTTTTTCGGATCAAATTCACTTTTATGGCATTCAAACTTTCATGACCCGCATACATTTTTTGTATGAACATGTAAACATTTAATCCACCAAAGAAAAAAAAACAGAGCCTCTGCTGTTAAACAAAATCTTTTTCTAGCTTCATTCCTTTAATCAACACTTGAATTTGGGGAAGTTTCATTAAAAAACAACTCAAAAAGCTGATTATCAAAACGCAGATACCGGTTTTGGATCTGGACATACTGTACTTTTTCAGAAGATTCATAACAGTGCCCCCTACTGTATAACGTGTACAAAATTAAATGCTGGGAAAACTTGTCAATGACAGTAAAGCGTTTTATCATAAATTTATCATAAATCTTGTCAATGGTGAGGAAGAAGTTAAAACTAACCAGGACTAGCTGTTTTGAGTGCATCTTTCTACACTTCAAGCCTGTCCCACTATAGCAGGTGCACTCCTGCTACCAACCACGCCCACTACAATTGCATATTTGTAATATAATGCACACTTTAAATAACAACACTAAATATTGTGATTAAACAGCTTTATATTATTTCTTCATCGAACAGCTCTAACTGTTTCCCTCTTTTGTTGTTTCTCTAAAACATCTTAAAAAGATAGTTAAAGGCAGGGTATCTGATTTGATCCAGAAACATTTTTTGTTATGCTGATTAAAAGTCTCCTCGCATCCTGAAAGCAATCACTATGTTAAGTTGTTTAAATGTATTTTTATACATTTGTGTTATCTGTGAAAGGCGTAGGACCAAAAATGTAAAAAAAATCATTGTTCTTGGAGTCTCTGACCGAATGCAATAATTGGACGCATGCAATTTTTGCCCCTCATCTGTGAACGTGTTTTGCATATGCCACTGCGCAGCCTGTTCACGCAGACACCATATGTAGCTATAATGACAACATTTTCAAAAAACCCAAGGCTCAAAATGTATAAAAGTTATAGTATGTTTAATATTAGAAATCAGAGGAAAAGTTATATATGGATGTCAATGGAAGGTGTGTGTGACCGAAAATGCTGCTTATTCACATTTTTTTGCTTGTAACTTTTTCATTTTATCAGATATTTGCATGAAATTTTAATATATTGTAAAATTTAGTTAGTTATTTCAAATTAATTCATGAACATTGACTGTTTCAGTCGGAATGGGCATCAGAATTTTGTTGGAATGGGCATCGGACCCATGGTAACCATGTTTTTTTAGAACGACGCCTGCAGTGGATGTTCTTACAGGACGTTCACTGTACTCTATTACCAGAAACGTAATATTCCAATTTCTGTATTTTGGTAATGTTATTCACTTTGTTCCGCAAAGTTTTCTCACTAATGAATGAGACATGGGACGTGGACCGTGGATGTCTGGTTTGTGGTGTTCATGTGTTTTGGAGAAGGTGTGGCTTTAGATGGCGATTTGAATGGAGGGTGGGATGGTGATTTCAGTGCTAGCAGGCTACCGTTAGCATTTTTCAAAATCAGATACCGTGCCTTTAATACAGAAATGACAACTCTTTCATTATTTACTCACCTTCATGTCATTCTTAACCTTCTTTGTCTTCTTCTTCGTCTTCCTCTTCTTTTCCTAAATAAGTAACAGCTTGGACCATTTCTGACATATTTTTCTGACAGTATTGATTCTCTTTTAGGCATCGTTTGTAGTACAGTAGTCGTGCAGGATGGATAACGAACCCTTCTCATTCTGGGTCTAAAAAGGGCCAAAATGCCTATTTGAGCACATTTAACTCTTTTGCAGTGCTGCATTTCACCCAGAGGGGGCAGTGCAGCTTCAATATTTGCAGCTAAAACCAACATGAATAACACCGCCTCTAACATCGTGGGCTGTGAGCATGATCAACTGTGTACACAACTGCGTTTATGAGATCAGTATTTTTTTAATTAGCCAGGCAACATTGTTATGAAAGCATCTTATATTTCTCGAATAACCGTTGAGCTAAGAAACCGTGCGTATCCAGATCGAAACCCGTAGGTCAAAGCATTTGATATCTTAATGCAAATATGCTTGCATGGTCAGTGATCTCGCTTTCTTAATTGCTTGGTGTGGAGCGGTTTCTGAAGGAACATGTTGTGCGTAACATTTATTAGGCGCTGAAATAAATCATGCTTTGTGAGCAGGACAGTTCACAAGGAAAGTCTGTGTCTCTCTCACTTTGTGCTGCAGTACACTGCTGTCTTAATGAACGGCTAAGCCTACCTTCACACGCCGCTCATTATGGAAATTACACTACAGCCACAAATCTTAGGACAACAGCAGCCTGCTGCATTAATTGTTGTACTGGTCAAGTGCTGAGGTCAACCCCAATTAATGAGATACTCTGTGTGCATAGCCCCACATGATCAGGAATGTGTTTATATCTGAAGACTTTACTAAAGGCTTGCAATGATGATTTGCTTTACTAAATCTTTGACAAAATCAACATTCTACAATTTTAAATATAGCATATATGTGACTGACAAACAGACTTGCACTAAAAGAGTCTATATCTTGGTTTAAGATGTTTATCCTGTTTATTTTTTCATTTTAGTTAAAGAGGCAAAGAACCTGGTGCCCATGGACCCTAATGGCCTATCTGACCCCTATGTGAAACTAAAACTCATCCCTGACCCCAAGAGTGAGAGTAAACAGAAGACCAAGACCATCAAATGTTGCCTGAATCCCACATGGAACGAGACCTTCAAATTGTAAGGGAGCACTCGCTCCACCCATATTTGTGAAAGTTACTGGCACTATTTGTCTGCTCAGTGCAAAATCAAATTGTCTTTTGGCATGATTTCTTTGTCTGTGTCCCCCTCCCTCATCTGCTCCGTGTCTTACAGTAATCTGAAGGAGTCTGACAAAGACCGCAGGCTGTCTGTGGAGATCTGGGACTGGGATTTGACCAGCCGGAACGACTTTATGGGTTCTCTGTCTTTTGGCATCTCTGAGCTTCAGAAGCAAGGAGTGAATGGATGGTGAGCAGTCATGCCATCATCACATAGACACACACACACATACTTTACACAGAGCAGTGGTGGACTTCTGAAATATGGAGGCAATGTAACCACTCTGGGTTTGGGAGTTTTTAGTTGAATGTTAATTTATGTTTTAGGTCCATTAAGATGTTTTACTGGATGTTTTATTTATTGAAAGGTTTGTTTGTCGTGGTCTTAAATACTTCATCTGAGGGCATATGTCTTTGTAATGTTTTGAAATTAGTTATATGGTATAAATATAAATGTGCCCATGTTAATTTATTCATTTTAAAAACAAACATATCAAGAAAAATGTTTTTGAAAGTGATTTGGACCAAAAAATAAAAAAACAACCATTAAGAGCCAAATAGATGGGAGTTCACACACTTAATTCCTATAGTTACATTTGTGTTACTCTATAGTCATGTTTAGTTTACTATTACTATTTAAAAAAATAACATATAACCAAAAAAACCATGAGCAAGTGACGCTAAACTTTTAAAGTAGTATAATTGGATCTGGCTTAACCTGTTTAATGGCGTTAACACCTAAGTTTACTTCACTATGTTTTATGTAAATGTTCATCTGTCACGACAAACTATATATTGTTGGAAAGGTCTAAGAATGTAGTTTTCATATTTCAAAACCTTTTAGCAGTAATAATAATGCAGTTATAATAATGTTATATTAAAAATAATACTATGTTGCATTTTTTATTTATTACAAATAAATGTAAACTGCTTTAAAAAATATATACATTTTCACCTCCAGACACTTCCGTAAAAACGTTAAAGTGTATTTTTTTTAAAACAAGACCAAAAAATGCCAAAATTATATTAATTTGAATGTGTACATCACCTTTTCACTACCCCCTCACTAAAGAAGGGCTGAGCCAGTTAAAGGGTTAATAAACAACCAACATGATATTTTTGTGAATTTTTTAGTTTTACCAACAATTTATTACAACCAATATTCTAATATATTTTTACCAACTAGTTATTATAATCAACATTTTATTTTTTTATTGCTACCAACAATCTATTACAATAAATATTTTTATAATTTAAATTTTTTACAAACTATTTATTATCATTTTTGTACATTTTTATCATTACCATAATTTTCTTACAACCAATATTTTTTTTTTTTACAATCTAATTATTACAACCAATAACACAAAACGGTTCGGATCACATTACGGTTTTTGAGGCACGTATCAGATAATTTTTCGGATCAGCAAAAAAAGTATGGGAAAAATCTAATAACAAATCAAGAAATTACAAACATTTATAAAAAAGAAGAAAGTTGCACATTAAATAAGGTCTAAAATAATTAGATACAGAAATCAAATGAATAATAACACTTTCTTTATTGTATTAATTAAATTTAATTATTATTTTTTAAAGCAGAAGTGATTTTCTCTTTGTCTTGGGTTGTTTGATTAACTATGACACAGTTAATCAACTTAAGTAGGTCAATTGAGCTTACTGTCTCTATAAGACCAAATATGCACAGACTGCGGCATATTTCTCAGTGTGTGCACTACTGAGTCCCCTTAAACGCGCCCACACACACAGACAGAGGGCAATTACAAACGACGCAGCATAAACAGTCGTCCCACATAAAAACGTTACGTTGTTTTTCATTGTTCTATTAGCCAAATGTATTTTAATACACTATAGTATGAGAGAGAGTAGCGCAACTCTCTGAAGTTTACACATCAAGCGTTCCTTTGAAACACTTACAAATGATAAACTTTCCCTATTTAAATTTGCGTATTATTCCGCGAATCACATGCGAGCCGAACCGTGGGTCGTGATCCGTACAGATCACGGATCAACTGCGATCTGTTGCACCATATTCATAAATATGTCCTCATTGGTGTCAAATGACCTCTGGCAATGATCTGACTTTAGCTTAGAATTTCTCCTCTTTACTTACATTGAACGGTTAAGTCCAAGGAGGCTTCCATGTCGTTCCACCGTATTAATAAACTATAATAGCAGATAGGGACAAAAAGCACTAGCCCACCAATGCGTTTCCACAATGCGTTTTCGTTCAGAACACGTGAACCAGCTGAAACGGACAAGGACAGGGTTTCCGCGGGGTTGTAAAAAGTAGTAAAAGGTAGTAAATAAAATTATGCCAAATTAAGGCCAGTAAAAAGTAGTAAAAAGTAGTAAGCGTCATCTGACGAGGTAGTAAATTTTCGATTGCCTTTTGTAATGTTATGATGCCTGGAAATTAGTTCAAATCACCTGCATATCTGGGCAAATAATCAAAGATCTTTCATCTCTGGGATGATCAAAGCCTGAAGTGGAGCCAAATCACGTTCCTCTCTCCGCTGTAAGCGTTCTGTAATCACTACGGACCGGATCCACTCCGGGTTTTCTGACTGTATCACGTTAAGCTGAGGTAAAACTTTTTCAGCTAGCATGGTCAAACTTATAATGCAGGAAGGCTCCGATGTTTTGAAGATCGATAAAGGTGTAAAAGACGATTGACTTGGCTTAGCGAAATAATGAAGATTGACAAGCCTTTCAGTTCGTGGGATAAGAAAACCAAACAGGTAATTGCGTGTCTTTGCTCAGTATGACTAACGTAAGGGGTCCTGTATTTTGGGGGTAAATGATTTCTCACGTTACTGATCATCCGCGGCACGCTTTTACATGCTATGCTGATATAGCCAGTGGCTGGTACAACGGGTTTGTTTAACTCGTGGGTAAACTTCATGTGGATCCACAAGAACCAAGAGGCAGATGACATCCAAATCCTGTGAGAGCGATTGACGAGGAATCATAAGAGGAAACTGCTTCCGAAATGCTCTCGCGGGACTTTGATGTCATCCACCTGTCGGTTCTTGCAGTTGCATTTGCGTGTGGTCACAAAAACGTAACATTTGTACATATATTTAAGCACAGCAGTTTAAAAACAGGTGATTTTAAGCCATTCAAACACAAACAACAGTGCGTCCGCAGTTTCTGTGTCAGAAGAGCATGCAAGCCGCGCAATCGATTCTCATTGAGCATGTGTTGTACGTATTTTTGCCGCTTTAATGGCCTTAAATAACACATATGCCTCAAAAATCCCGTCTTTGCAAATATCCTCATATAAACACGACCATTTAGGTCTTAGGAGAAAGTAAACAGCAGAAACATTGCGCATAAACTAGCAGATCAGCGCTGCCTCTATTGTAACATAATAATTTGTTGATAAAGGTACAGTCATTCAATTAACACCATTCACTATGGTTACAGACATCCTGTGCGAATTCTACACGAGTTTGACTCGAGTTACTCGTTCAGGGTTTATATTCATACATAACGTTTCTGTACAGAGCTGTGACTGTAAACTGTTGTGTGAACAGAACAGACCCTGGATTATTTGTTTATGTTTACTGAATAATATGATATTAAAAAGTTGTATTTGTTCACATTAGTAAATGCATTATATAACAAACAAACAATAAAAAATATAGAGTATATAAGCATTAATTAATTCTTGTTTATGTCATTACAGTAATTGACGGTGGTTCATGGTGCATTCACTAATGTTAACAGTTTCAACTTTGATTAAAAAATTATTAGTAAATGCTAAAATAAATACATTTACAATTAATAAATAATTAATAAAACAATCATTAAAGGTGGTGATATTCATGTTTTCTTTTTATATAGTGAGTTATTTAGCTGTTTCCCCTTAATCTGAAATGCCCTGCAAACTACAGCTACCTATATGCCACATGAGACTTCAATGTGGAATTTATGGCAAAAAAAATCTCCCCTTAAAATGCTATTGGTCTCACCTACATAAAGTGTTAGGTAAAGGAATATGACTTGGCCTGAAAAATATTTCAGTCAGAAGAATTTTTTCACTTTAATTCTTTTTTTGTATGTTATATATGTCAAAATCTGTGTAAATAATAGAAAGGTCGCTGATTAACACTTGCAATTCAGTGTCGTGATGGTTTTAAAAAATATTCTGAAGGTAGTAAAAAAGGTAGTAAAAAGTAGTAAATTTAACTTAAGGATTTCTGTATAAACCCTGAAGGAGATCAGTGATTACATAACGGCTACCGTAGTTGCCACACGCATCTGGAAAAGCGAGGTGTTAGAGAGCACTATTCGTTTGAATGCAAAATACAATTTCACCACTAGATGGGGGTAAATCCTACTCGCTGTCCCTTTTAATAATAATTATAATATTTAATAGTGGCCTTCTTTTCAGGCCATTAGTCATCAGATGATCTGTAAAGAGTGCATGTGATGATTGCAGGCATGAAGGTGCACTTTTAATTTAACCGAGCTTGAGTGGTCACTAAAATACATCTTACAGATCGTTATGTTTCGAAATCATTTCAAGTTCATCTCAATTCAGATGAGACTAAGAATGTGCTGAGTCTGCGGGTGAGTTATTTAGTTGGTCTCATTAATAATAATTAATAGTAATTACTCTAATTCAGGCTAATCTTAGGGCCAGTTGCGAATGGTAAACAGACGTTATTTTATGGTGGTGCTGGTGTCGCTGTTGGGCAGTGATACTTTAGAAAAATTAGTTGTTTACATAGAATTTCATCTCATATTTCATACTAATATTTGTTTTCTCATGCTAATTTTTGCGAGGCACTTCCTCCCTCGGAGGACAACAGCTCTGATACACGCGAACACGCACTCATAGACACATACTTATATTGTTATATCTTGTACATCAAAAGATGTGAAACACCTCCCTAGTTTGTACTAGTCAACCTACTGTAAAAGCATTGCATAGGACACAGAAAGTGCCAGCAGTGTCAGTCCACTGCTTCAGTCGTCTCGTCTGGATTTGAAGACTCTTGCTCTTTCAGAAGTCCTCAGGCTGTCTGCATCAGGGCTCTTCATGTAAGAGCTCTCCACTCCTGTTTTCTGCTCACACACACTCACGTCCCGCTTGAACGACCCTAAACACCTCTTTTCTTCAACTTAGGAACTGTCTGGGGTGTGTATTTTTGCATCTGTACAAGCCCAATGTGATTGCTCAAATTTGCTGTAATGAAGCAGGTGAAGTGACAGAACCTTCAGCATTACAGCGTATATTCGAAAGGTCACATCCACCTTCACACAAGAACTGTCGTCTGGGATTCATTTATTGTTTCCTTTTTTAATTTTACATGTATAGTTGAGAAACGTACCTTGTGGCCTGTTCAGTGTAATTATACCACGGGTCTGTTGAATGCTGTATTCTGATTGGCTGAGAACTGTTCCGTGGGTATGCATTAATTTCTGATAACTTCACACCTAACTTGTCAAATGTCTTAAAAATGGGCACCAGAGCAATATTTGTGGTAACCGTGGTATAAGAGGAATAATTGACTCCGGGCTTTTGAATTATAAGAAAATAATGCACACCCAGGGTGTAACGGCACTCCGCTTCGTGTCATGCCGCATTGCACCTTGGGTGTGCATTATTTTCTTATAATTCAATGGCCCGTCGTCAATTATTCCTTACGTATATCAGACTGAAGGCTATAGCATTCTAACAGCTTCGAGGTTTGCAGATGCTATGAGCTTCTATGCGTACAACATAACAAATGTGTCTCACCACTCTTTCATGTTTGTTGGTTGACATAGAATCTGAGATCAGAGCTGTTTTTTCGTGAAGGAAGGAACTATTATGGGAAGACAGGGTGAGATTTGGGTTTGTGGATGTGTAGGTACGAACAAACATATGATTTTGATTTACTTTTAACTCTCCATTGTCTGTTGAGTATTAAAATGTCTTCATTTTAGGCAAAATCTGATATGCGCCATGTAATTCTGTCATCTTTTCTCCCTTTTTTCCCAAACCGCGACAAACGTCACTCCTCCTTTTTTGCAGAAATCCACTCAACAAATCACAGCGCACCATTCCACACATTGTAAACAATAATGGCGATGTGTTGAATACACACGAAATCCTAGTTTTTCTCATCTACTTTGTACTTCATGATCAACAAAAAAAAAAAAAAAAGTTTAGCGACATCTGAAGTATAACAGCAGCAATGACAGTGTTCTTAATATGACAAAATAAGTGTTTTGATTAATGCCATTAATGTTTATTTTTATAATCAGTGTATACCACTAGTCAACTAAATGAATATAACATTACAAAGATGAATGCACATTTATATACTGATTCAATAGATTTATAGCATTTTTAAAAAATTGGATTTGCCAAAAATAATCCGCTTTTATAATAAATCTTTAAAAATCAAATAATGCATTTGAATTTTTAATGTTATTATAACCTATTTTTAATGTTATTTTAACCTAAATATGCTATGTGAAAGTTTGTAACAGAAAATAGTGGTTTTCATCTTGTCACTTTCTTGGTATAGAAAACACATTTTTACCGAAATTAGTCAAAATGTCTTCATATACTATACCATTTAAAAATGTTGCATCACTAATTTATTTTGTGCTTATGTTTTATCCACATTTTAGAATTAAAACAATGGAAACATAAATATTCAATATAATTCAAAACTAGGGATGCAGCAACCCAAAATTCGGACTGTTTTGCCCACAATATTCAAACATTTTATATTAAAAGTTTTGTTTTGCAGTAAAAAATGAATATGGCACATAAAAAAAATTACTACAATAATATATCGTAATGTAACGTATATTCTGTGTGTCCGTCTGCCTTTATGTCTATATACAGTATATAGCAAATGTTAAACTGTAATGCCAAGACAGCATGAAACTTCATGAATATTAATTACACAAACGAATTGCACAAATAAAGATTACTAAGCACCATCAGCATGAGCTAATTAATATTTAGTGACATCACTGCCAACCCCTTCCAGCAGCCACTGTTGTTTTGTGAATGGTGTTCAGATTTTGTGGCTAGCAGACTCTGTGCAGCACAGCGCTGCTGATAAGGGCCAACAACACACACTACTTAGCACATTTGTTACTATACGAGCAATACACACACACAAACCATCTGCCATATTCCTTTGTGAATATAAGGTGTTTTGTAATAGACACACATGCACACACACACACACAAGCCTCTGGAGGTGTAGATGTGGAAAATGGATGTGTAGGGCAAGAGCACTGCAGCCATGACTCATCACCAGTCTTAAACATAACACACACACAAACACACCCTCACAGACTACAGGCTAAATGAAAAAAGGCTCCTATCGCTTCAGTAGCTGTAAAGGTGGTGGAAAACCCAACGCATGCCAGCTTTTACTTGTAGCTCTGTTGCTTTCTGAGATTTCTTATCTGTTTGGGTTTGGAGACAGTCACCCCACACCGTCAAGCAAGAAGCAAATTTTCTGCTATCCGTATGCACAGATGTTCAAAGAGCTAAATACGGGGCGAGGTATCACGCCGTCCCTCAAACATTTGAAAGCTGTTTGAGGGCAACTCCAACTGCTTGGATTCCTCTCCATGCAAGATCATAGCGAAGGTCGCTCCTGTTGAGAGGGAATTAAGCATCTGAATGCTTTAAATGAGCTGAGGTAATTTCACAGAACGTGTGGTTTCAGGAAAGCACGTGGGGAGAGGCTTTTTCCTATTGGGGCCAGATGGAGCCGATAACAGAGGGGGATTTTAATGCCTCTGTTACTGTCTTTATCACAATATGTGATGATGCAGAGATTTTGTACTCATCTCGCTCTCTTTTATTTCCTGTGTGTCAAACACACACATGCAGGTTTAAGCTGCTCAGTCAGGAGGAGGGCGAGTACTTTAACGTTCCTGTCCCACCTGAGGGGGAAGAAGGCAATGAGGAATTCAGGCAGAAGTTTGAGGTGAGCTGCTTTCTGTGAGTCTGTGTTCAGCTGAAAGTGAGGGTCTATTTATGTTGTATTTATACATAGATATTTTTTCCTTTTCATTTTACTGCTTCATTGGCACAACCATTTTTGGGGCAAAACAGAATCCAAAAAAGTTGGAAATAGAATGTTATAAAATATGAATTTGTTAATACATAAATTCAACCTTTCATTTGTTTAAAAAAAGCTGTAATCTTAAAAGGGTGGTTTCCCGGGCAGGGATTAGCTTAAAGGAGTAGTCCACTTTAAAGATGGGGTCCATTGACTTTTTATAGTAGGAAAAAAAATACTATGGTAAGTCAATGGGCCCCATCTATAAAGTGGACTACTCCTTTAAGCCAGGACTAGGCCTTAGTTAAATTAGGATATTTAAGTCATTTTTAAAAGCATAATTAATAAATAAACACTACTGGTGTGCATCTTGAGACACAACACTCAATCTGATATATTTTAACTCTTTCCCCGCCATTGACAAGTTATCTTGTCAATTAAGAGAAAACATTTGCATAAAAAAATGTCCCTTATGAGGTTTGATGTTAATCTGTAATACCATGATTATCCACTTTCCCAATTTATTGAAGCAAAAAATGATTTACTAATTTTAAGATCTGTGGGCTCTATCATACACCCGGCACAATGCAGCGCAGTGCGCGACGCAAGTGTCTTTTGCTAGTTTCAACCCGGCACAATGATCATTTTCACGTTTAGTGCCTCGTTGTTTAAATAGCAAATGGATTTGCGCCCAATTTTGCCCCCATGGGTGTTCTGGTCTGAAAACGAGGTGTGTTCAGGCGCATTGTTGGCGCGTTGTGTTTTGTTTTTTGTTATTTAAAGAGCGCATTAGTAATATGCACCTATAAACGGGACGACAGCGCGGGTTTGCTTATCACATACATGAATGCGCAGCAGCACAAAAACGCTTTTAAATATGAAAGATTAAAGGATTGAAATGTAAAAGATTATTATTGAGTCTCTTGGACATAAATGAGGACTAATTATGAGACGTTAGAAGGCGTAAAGAGCTGCTTCACCTGTAGCCTGGTAAGTACATAAATGGTTTGCTTGAAACAAATGCATCTGTTTTTAAATGTTTTTTAAATGCTACCCTACGGATTTATTGTATATGATGACTCTGTACCTGTGGATATGATGAGATGAGAAACATTTTAAGGATTGCTTTTTAAAAATCTCATGACGCTGTCCGAGTGCTGAAACGCTTTGGCTCTCTGCACGTTTGTAAATCGTACAAACCTTTTCTTGCATATTTCCTAATTATTTTATGAGATTACATTGGTTATGTAGGATATCAATACATTTACAGCAAAGCCTGCTGTTTTACTTCTATGACTGAAAGAAAGGTTTAAAGGTTTTAATCCAAAAAATTAAAGTTTCAATGAAAATAAAAACAACACATTTTTAACATTATTCTTAAACTGGGGGCCTTCTTCCTCCGCTTAGTTCTTCAGTTTACAAAGTCCGTCATCTTAATAGGGATTAGACATAGCGCCAGCGCAACTGGCTTTTAAAGCGGATGAGAGATAAGACTCTCATTGATTTATTGCACGTGACGCCCAAAACACACCCATTACTCATTACGAGAATAGGAATAACCCTTTCCGACCGTGCACTTGGCACACAAACCCTTTTGCCCGTTGTTAAATTAATAAAAGTGGCATTGATCGGACATGCCCATTTAGACTGTGTGCCGTGTGCTTTAGACAGTGTGGTTAGATCGTTAAAATAGGGCCCTGTGTATGTTTTGATAATCGTTCTGCAGGGGTCTCCAACCTTTTTATGAGCAAGGGCTACCACAATGGATAAAACAATCTGGAGGGCTACTTTTTGATGTAGTCTACTTAAAACTTTTTTGTTTTACTTGTTTATTTAATTTAATTTGACTTGTTTATATGTTTTAGTATTGTTTAAAATTTTAACATATGTAAACCAAGCCAAGCTAATATAGAAAAATATGTAATGAATAAATATTACAGTTGAGACTATTAATAGAATGTGCTTTGGCGGGCACCTCACAGACTCTGTGCGGGCTACCTGGTGCCCGCGGGCACCACGTTGGTGACCCCTGTCGTTCTGAATCTGATCACTAACAATATTCCTTCACAAAAATGCAGTTATTTCAGATTTTTGCTAAGAAATAGGAAGGAAAATACCCATATTTAAGAGTTTATAAGCAGAGAAAAAATATAGATAGGATGAATGTATGTTTGTTTGTTTGTTGTATTGATATATTTGTATGTTTATATATTTTTAGAAGAAAATAATCCTGGGAGGCATTTTGTAAAACTTTTGTGAAAATCACAAAAAAATGCTAGCGGGCAACTACAAAAAAAATGGCTGGCGGAGAATGAGTTAAGATATGTAAGAGCAAGTTGTTTTCAATCCAGACAACACTAACATTTAAGACTAGGCTTAAGTCCTGTCTGGAAAACCGCTCCAAAATGTACAATTTCACAAGATAAAAAAGGAAAAATAAGGTTGTAAAACACAAGAAGCATCACATCACATAAACATATTTAACTAATTTTATTATCTAAGCTAAAATGAGGATTATGAATAAGGCATTGGCATTACAGTAAAATTACTGAAAGTAAACATTAGAACCTGGTAAAAAATGGTAATTTGCAAATAAACATGTCGGTTGCACTCTGAATTTGTATCTGAATTCTTTAAATATAGGACGACACTGAATTTTATAGCAGAAATTGATTGGCTTGTGAAAAGTGAGCATAACCGTACTGTACTGTACTGTACATACCAATATGATATGGTTGGAGGGGACTGGTCAAAAAAGATGATATGACAAAAGATTTTTACTGTATTTAAAATAACATGCTCATGAATTGCGAGCAGAAAAAAAATAGATTTTGCATTAAAAAGTAAATAGAGTCAGTGGTGATGTCATGTTCATTCTCCAAAAACTGTTTGCCAGCAGAAAATGTAAAATAGAGCAAGCTGAACAAAGAGAAAAGATAGAAACGGGCCTTTGTGAATGAAGCATATATCACTCACTGACAGATTTGGCATAAATGACACATTGACAAATCCCAGGGTCCTACCAAAGTAATCACACTCATGTCAATCTGCATTCTGCACTGCACTTCACTTCAATCTGAATACAGAATACAGTTGAGTGAGAGGTACCGGACCGCAGCCTCTGATCCCTGGGCTTTTTTCCTCGCTGATTGATTCGGGCACATTGTAAAGCCCTCTTCCTCCTATTCTGTATCAATGAGTGTATTCAGTAGTTTAGACATGTCTACACCAAATTGATATGTGAAAATTGTCTCTATGCAGTGTCTTGATAGGCGGTTTGTGACTGTTGGTCCATGCTTGTGATGTATGTAGAATTTGAGCATGGGATGAAATATGTAGATTCTGTGAATATGTGCATGTAATATGAACGTATACTGGTGTTTACCTACCGTACATATTTAAAGGACACGTTCGGTATTTTACACTTAAAGCCCTGTTTTCAGATTGTTTATGATGAAATAGAACAGTTTTGACTGAAATATGCGACATATGCGGCTGCCCCGAGAATTTTGGGGTGTTTGTGTTTCACCTCCCACCTTTACAATGGGTTTAATGGTGCACTGGAACAATCCTTCCTAAAATGCATTAAACTTTCGTTTACAAAGACGTGAAACTCACCGAGTGGTCAGGGGTGTTCACTGATATGCTCACACAAAAATCGCTGCAAAATACGCATTCCAACAGGTTTTATCGTAGTTTTTGTTAACTCCATTGACATGTATTAGATGTGCTGTGAGGTACGGTATTACTCCGCGCCGGGAACTTTGTTTCTATTCTTGCAATTGGCAATGGCGGATTAGCGCCACCACCTGGGCTGGAGTGTCTATTATTCAAGCTCTCAGCAGAAGAATATACGGGTGTGAGGCGTTTTGAAAAAAGGTCCACAAGTTAACAACGAATGCTAAAACCGCTGTTGGAAAGCATCTTTTGCAGCGATTTTTGTGTGAGCATATCAGTGAAACACCCCTGACCACTCGGTGAGTTTCACGTCTTTGTAAACTAAAGTTTAATGCATTTTAGGAAGGATTGTTCCAGTGCACCATTAAACCCATTGTAAAGGTGGGAGGTGAAACACAAACACCACAAAGTTCTCGGGGCAGCCGCATATGTCCAAATTTCAGTCAAAACCGTTCTATTTCATCATAAACAATCTGAAAACAGGGCTTTAAGTGTAAAATACCAAACTTGTCCTTTAAAGGGGACATATCATGAAAATCTGACTTTTTCCATGTTTAAGTCTAGGGGTGCACGATGTGAGGAAAAGTTGCGATGTGCGGTGACATTGTTTAATGTTGCGATGACGATGTGAGTTGCGATAAATATTTGATATTTTTTCATGTTTTAGGGGCCATTCACACGCCTAAAAACATGTGGAAAATGCTAGACACGTAGGTTATTGTCACTTATTACACGGCTCTCTGGCTTGATTCTGATTGGTCAGTTGAGACATTTGCAGGTTCGTTCTTTTCAAATAATAACCGCTCCAAAGTAATAACGCATAGCCGGTACTACTTGTACGAGTAAAATCGCTCCGCGCCAATAAAGATCAATATAGATTACTGTTTGGCGCCATCTTGTGACAAACACTGGACAACCACGACAAGACACAGACAGCTTACTGAGACTGAACTTGACAAAATAGAGCATGACAGCTACGAAGCCAACACACAAAAAAAATACAGAATGGGCATTAAAACTTCTCAAAGACTGGCTAAAAGAGAAAAAAAGGAGACAGACAAGTATGAAGCAGAGGATCTTAATAAGGTATTACGATCATTTTATGCATCTGTGCAAAGTTTCGCGGAAGGATAAAATTTTTAATTTAAAACAAATATGCCAATAAAATGTTTCAAATTCATATTCATGTCCGTTTTTTACTTATGTGACAAGCAGCCGTGTAATAAGCGGGATAATGTAGAGGCAGTCGGTAGTTATCGGGAAATAAGCCCCTTCAGTGTGATACAAGATCACACTCTCGGGGATTATTTCCCGATAACTACCGGCTGCCTCTACATTATCCCTTACATGACCTGCACGCTGCGCTTGTGTCATTCTGAAAAGTTAAAATGTTTTTGAAAAGCCTGGAAAAAACGAGCGCATCGCACCACATCGCACATACTGCGCGCCTACATTTGAAATAATGAACTTGAGCGCGCAATAGACGCAATATGTGAATCACCGCTTCCACGGTACCTGTGTTTGCGGCGTCATCTCTCCTAAATCCAAAATAATTCCATGATATAGCTCAAGTGCTGTTCCTTTTCACCACAAGGTCTTCGTCTGACAAAACATTTTCCTCACTCTTCTCTCCTTCCTCCGCCATCGTTTTTGCTAACACAGCACAGCGTCGCAACTGACACCTCACAAATCAATCTGAGCGTAGCTGACTTGGGGGTTCCCCTGATTGGTCTAATAGCTTGAACGCGCAAACCAACACTGCGTCCCAAACCACCTACTTCCATACTATATAGTAGGCAAAGAGTACGAGAAGTAGTGCTTTTCGCCTACTATATAGTATGGAAGTATGCGGTTTGGGACGCAGCGCATGTCTTCAGGACTAAACGTGATAGGTCAAAAGTTTATTACATGCGCTTACCGTTTTCCCTTCATTCATCGCGTCAAGGCTGTCTGTTGCGTTGTGTTCATCACGTGAGTTCATATCGCGATGACGATGAAAATTTGATGTATCGTTCAGCCCTATTTAAGTCTGTAATTGGGTCCCCAGTGTTTCTATCAACCTAGAAAATTTGAAAAAGATCAACCCAGTAACTTAATTTTGGTAAACCTTCTCTGCAAGCATGTGAAAAAATAGGTAATTGAAATTTGGCTCCCCTTATAATGTCAGAAGGGGATAACACCACCCTTTAATCTACACCATCTAACCACAGCACTGCAATTCAGTACAGAGATCACCTCATTTGCATTTAAAAAGACACACCCAAAACGGCACGTTTTTGCTTACACTTACAAAGTGGCAATTTTAACATGATATAATAAATTATCTATATGATATTTTGAGATTGAACTTTACATACATACTCTCTGGGGACACCAAAGATTTATTTTACATCTTTAAAACATGTTGCGAAAGGCCCCTTTTAATTAAGTTTAATAAAACACTGCACACTAGGCCAAGCATTCTCAAGCCATACTCCACCTACTGTACAGTACTACATGTGTGTAGCAGTGTACCATAAAACACAGACTGTGCGCGTTTTGCATAATTCAAATTGCCCTGTGTGCTGACCCAGCTGTGGGCCCAATGCATGATGGGATTATTTATGAACAGCCCAATGTAAGGTGTAGCGGTACTCTGACTGCCGTATATATGTGTGTGTGTGAAGGTAGCTGGTATTTTCCTCCACCGGTGTGATGCATAATGCAAAATGTGAGATGGTCAATCTGTAGCTCATCTGATGGGCTGCCATTTTACACAGCGTGAAGGAAAACTCCCTAACTTATCTGTTAACTACTTTTTTTTCCTATATCTTCTCTTTTCCTCTCTCTCTCTGACATTATGAGGCACGTTGACTCATTCTCTCAAAGATTAGCATCGCAGCTGGTGTTTCATTCAGATCGGCGGTGTTCTGTTGTTGTTGCTGGCTAAAGATGAATGACCTGCATTCCCAGCATGCTTTGAGACTGTGAGAGGAAAATTTTTAGGTTTTATTGAAGAGTATAGGGGTGGGAGATGCAAGAAAAAGACCTTCTGGCTACTGGGCTAGTTTATTCTCTCTCTTTCTCTCTGTTCATGGCAGGTCTCTGTTGAATGACAGAGTTGGCAGGTGAAGGACTGGCCTGTTGTTGTTCATATTGAGCGCATTAGGACCGGTTCTGTATCAGGCTTCTTGGCAGTATTGTTCCATCTCACACACACAGAGAGACAGGGACTGACTGGCAGGCCTCCCTCAGGATGCGGGTCCATTCGCTCACGTTCTTGTACTGTAGCGCCAGAACACCCACAATCACATGATGCTCGGAGCTGTTCAACTTTTGTTCGCATGTCGTGAGCTGCAGCCAGATTTGGCTCAGCATGAAAACAGAGATGGGGAAATGACTCATTATCTCGCACTCATTTTGGATCGACTGGCATTTTTTCTTATACGAATGTGGACTTGACTTGCTGAAGGGCCAACAGCAGACTTTCATTTTTGGTAATGTCATGAGAAGGTTTACATCAAATGGAATTATCCAACCAAAAAATATGTTAATTTCATAGCTTATTTTAAAAAATGAGCTTTAAGCACTTGTGTATAAGGTGTATAAAACATTTTAAAGCAGTACTTCATCCTGATGGCATACTAGTAGCTTGACGTTCCTGTTTGTGTTTATCTATGTGTGTAGCGGAGGTGAACTTTTAGGATGTCTATCCTAAAATAAGCTCCTTCCTATTGATAGCATCCTCAAGTTTTATACACCACTAAGAGGAAATGACTTCTCTCTCACTTTCTCTCTTTCTGCATTTTTCCTTTCTCTCTCGCACCCCCCTCCACACTGCTGTGCAGAAATGACGGTATTTGTGTTCAGTGAAGCGCGCTGCATTCAGCTCAGTGGAAATCTACCCACATTAGCATTTGTCTCCTTTCCCTTTTATTCACCGCCCAGTTCTCTTTCCCTCTCTCTCCTCTTTCACGTCCATCCTGTCCATTCTGGATCAGACAAATAAAAGTTGTTGCCACTGGGTCGGGCAGAATGTGTAATGCTGTGTTTTCGTGTGGGTGCCAGGCAGAAGTCTGAGATGTTTGTCTTTCACAAAAGAAACACTGTCTAGGCGCAGTGTTGAGGATCTCAGCTGGATACAGAGCTAATCGCTCGCTCACGCCTAGCGATCGATGGAAGAGGAGGTGGCCGAGGGCGTCTAGCATGTGCGTGTACGTCTAATAGTGTGTGTGTGTGTGTGTGTGTGTGTGTGTGTGTGTGTGTGTTTAAGTGGAGATCAATGCTGCCACTCAGGTCGTGCTTTTGCAGGGGATTTCACATGGCTTTTCCCCCAGAGGACCACATGTCCCTGCCCAAAGAACCACAACCTTCAGAGACACAGAGGGAAGGAGAGATTGTTGGTTGTGGTACGAGATTATGAGTTTAAATGGAAGAGAAAAAAATAAATGGCAGAGAAAAATAATGAGAGAGAGAGGTGGGTATGAGGCTCATTTGGGCAGCAGACTTAACCGGGCCATGTGTTTGTCTGCAGGGACGGTGTGAAGTATGCCGTCTGAACAGTTGGGAGTGGGTTAATGGAATTTTGTGCTAGACTGAGCTGCATGCCAGCCTCACAATATGGCAGCAGTTTTGAAATTAAAATTGAATATACACTGTGAGGAAGCGGGCATAATGTGTGGGATGGGCCGAGGGAACTCAGGCAATCCTACAGATTAATTCTGATGGGAAATAACAGTGGAATCGTGGGAAAAGTGAGAGAGGCTTGCTGAATTTCATTCGGAATGATGTTGATGGTGTCTAATTTAAAATGTACTTGCTGTTTTTTTAATTACAGTCACATCTTATGCATATTACAATGTGTCAGTGCCATGTTTGAGACGGTTTGATGTTAGAAAATAAAATTAAGGTAAGCTAGGTTCCTCTGAGGGGGTGCCATGACGATTTGTGATGGTTCTGGAGACACTTTAAGCTGGTATCATAATGTTTGGGTTAAATCCGAGGCCTTCCTACATTAGGAGAGGAACCCCATTTATGATGGCAATTGCACCGCCGCTGTGAAAACAACAGTATGTCCATTTGGAAAATGAAACAAATTTAGGCATCATTTGTCTGTGTTATTCTTTTCTTACAATGATGAGAAGTGTACAAAGTATATAGTGTGTTGTGCAAAAGTCTTAGCCCACCACCAGCTTTGATGTTTTATTGACTGCACTGAAAAAAAATTATTCATTCAATTTACTCAATTTATTTAAGCTACATTTAAACCAAAAAAAATTTGAACTTAAACATTCAAACTTTTAAATAAATGAAATTTAATTAATAATTTTTTTCAGTGTCTTTCAGTTTTTTTCTCTCTCTTTATCGAGATATAAACAGAAAAACAGGAAATATCAATTAATATCATGGCTTCTTCTGGCAAGTCAGTATTTAGTGTGAAATGTCTTTGCACTAAACACATCTTGAGCTCTTTTGGAAAGACTACAAAAATGTTTTGTGGCTTAGTAAATTTTACCTAAATAAAATGTAGTAAATTCTATTACTAACAAATATGTTTTTTAACCAAATTTTAGTAAAAATAACACAAAAATGTCAGTAATTCTAAATGAACACATTATTTATTAAATTCATAAATTTTATCATGTAAAATTTGTAAGAAGGAAATTTAAAATAATATTTTTTGGTTGAAACTACTTTAATTATTTTAGTAAATATAACTAACTAGGCAGTGGACTAAAAATAGTAGGCTGTATTTACAAAAAAATATAGTGCATAATTTTTGCATCAACTTTTTAAATAAATTAAAAGTAAAAAACTCACTTAAAAAGTGGATGGAGAAATCATGCATTGTATTTTAATTTTTTTAGTAAATCCAGCATATTATTTTTT
The DNA here is from genome assembly GCF_030506205.2 of Paramisgurnus dabryanus. Classification (NCBI taxonomy): domain Eukaryota; kingdom Metazoa; phylum Chordata; class Actinopteri; order Cypriniformes; family Cobitidae; genus Paramisgurnus; species Paramisgurnus dabryanus. The sequence continues at coordinate 30,833,705 of NC_133339.1, forward strand.
CAGTGTAAAGTCACTAGATTAGAAATTAGGATTTTATTTCATTTAGTTTTAAAGGAATAGTCTATCCTTTTGCCATATTAAACCATGTTATTACCTCAATTTAGACGAATTAATACATATCTATCTTTTTTCAATGCGTGCACTGTACAGCGCGTCGTGAATGTGTTAGCATTTAGCCTAGACTCATTCATTCCTATGGTACCAAACAGGGAAGCCACCAAACACTTCCGTGTTTTCCCTATTTAAAGAATGTTACATGAGGAGTTATACCAGTAAGTATGGTGCCACAAAATAAAACTTTTTTTGGTACCATAGGAATGAATGGGACTAGGCTAAATGCTAACACATTCACAACGGGCTGTACAGTGCTCGCATTGAAAAAAGATAGATATGTATTAATTCATCTAGGTTGCGTTAATAATATAGTTTAATATGGCAAAAGGGTAGACTATTCCTTTAAGAGAGCCTGCTGCCAGATTCTTGCTATTGAATCTCTGGTGCATGGGAGGTCACATTAAATACTTAAAATACACTTTAACTTATAATTTTATGCTGTTTTTAAATACCGAACATACATTTCCTGTATTTGCTGGTTGTATTCTAATAAAGGGACTGAGATATAATTATATACAATCACTAAGCTATTTCAAAAACAATCAGTCTCATGGTGGCATGGTGACTTAGGCTTTTGCACAATACTATGTACAATTCAAGTTAAAGTCTTATAATCTAATTTTGAGATTAGGAGCATCAAAGTTTGATTTGATTGATTTCAATTGTTGACATGGCCTTACACAGTCAATCTTAAAGATATCATGGTCAAAGTGATATGAAGGTGATATAGTCATCAGAATAATGAAGCAATAGTGAGTAAAGCTGTTGGTGCATTTGTGCTAGGAGTCATGTGTGCGTGAACTGTTGCTAGATTGCTGTAGGTGTGATTGGCTCACAGCTGTAGATAATGGATCAGTCCTCAGTGGACTGTGAAGGAGAAATTCTGGTGAACAAGGAAATCGGCAGTATGCTTCACCTCGGTCTGTAGCCGATGGGCCTAATGACTGTGGCCTGTGACACACAGAGAAGAAACCAGAGACTTTACACTGACTGTGCGATTGTGTAGCATGCCAACTTGGGTGGTGCGAAAAACAATGAGTGAAAACGTTCACCACCCTGTGAGTGTAAGCCTCACACACAGTCACGGTTTAACATACACACACCCACTTTCTCTGTGTCTGACAGACACTTTACAGCTGTTTTATAAATGCAGCCAAAAGCTCTTTTAAGACTGTGATTGTTTTATTATGAGGATGTCTGTTAAAATAAATGTGTGATGAAACTCATGCGTTTGGATGAAGATAAATTTTACGGTGGATATATTTAATTACATGATCATTCACATCACCCAGGTACTTGGTTTATATGTAAATATATGATGTATATTTGAATAGATTTTAAAATTGTATTATGGTAATACCTGTTGATGCTATGATAGGCTAATGGGCCATTACAAATGTTTTTGTTTTTCTCTATTCCTTTTGTTCTTATCCGCTCCATTTTGCTGCAGTAAAGTGATAATATTTTTTTTCTGTAAATACTTTTCATCATTTCAGTAAGTAGGTGTCAATCTTTAAAATAAAAGCCTTTGGAGCCGATGGTGTGGTAGACAGTGCTCCGACATATTGTGCAGACGCACTTCTGGCGACCCGAGTTCGAATCCCGGCTCTAGGTTCTTTGCCGATCCCATACCCCTCTCTCCACCCCGTACAATTACTGTCTATCAAATAAAGGCAAAATGGCCCAAAAAAGAATATTTAAAAAAATAAAAAATAAAAGCCACTTCAGTGAAGCGCCACAGTTACCAGTGGTCAAAAAGACTGTATAAAATGACTTTTGCATTGATCCTATTTTATAAACTTAAGAGGTGTGGGTTCAAACGACAATTTAAATAACCACATAATCTTGGTGTTTATCAAAAAAAAATCAGTAGGTAATTTGGATGGGAATTTTTTCCTGAGTGGTTGAAGATAAACAGACATTCTGGATTCAGACAGCAATGAAATAACTGACCACTCCTGTAAATGTTAAAAGTACCTTATGTCACATTGAGAAACAATTGCCATAAATAGGGCTAAAAACATATATATATATATATTTTGGGGGGTTACACACTATCTGTTGCAAACACACACACAAACACACGCACGCATGCACATGCATGCACACTTGTATACAGTATGTGGTTTATGGGGCTCCCTACAGACGGTTTCAGCAGTAACAACATAAACAAGCGGCTTTCGTGGAAAACACGTAACTTCCGGTAAACTCTGCTAAGAATAAAAACAATAAAATCTGTTTAAAGTCGTTTATTTATATAACAAGCAAAATAAACAACACGTAGATTATCTAGGAAACCAAAACATTTGTTATTTTTGACAAGGTATTTGTTTAAGAGTTCAGTTTCAGCAAATAGTCAGACAATTAAACAAACAGAAACTGGAAGTAAAGTTTGGACCAGACGCGTAATTGCGTCACCGCACATGCGTCCGATGAAAAGGTCTGTAGACATACTGTATAAACTTTAACATTTTGTATGTTTTTTAAGCCATTTGGTTTACAAGGTGAAAGGATGTTATATACCAAATCACACTCACACACAATAGCAAAAAATAATGCTTCATTTGATGACTGGATGACAGGTTTACCCACTATTTGCTTAATCTTGTGTGACAGAATAAGAAGGAAGGTAATGAATAGACCTGCTTATGAAATTTAGTAACATCAACAGACAAACACAAACAAATACCTGTAAAGAGTCTTATTTTGTTTGCATGAATATTTTTGTGTGTTCGGTTTTGGTTGCAATATAAGGGACAAATGTCTCCAAAAGGACCATACAACCTCAACTAAATAATGTGGGCATAAAATGAATAAGCAAAAAGGTTTGTGTGAGAATTGGGAAAAATATATCTCATTCTGTTTAGAAACTCATAAGTGAATGTGTAGGTGTTTAAAAGTTTTACTGTAAATTGTAAAAGTCAAATGTCCTCATGAGGATAGAAACTCAAAATTATCTACATCGTGAGGTACAGCTTATACAGAAAAGTGCTTAATAAACATATCAAACAATGATGTAACGTATTAAATTGAAGAAAGGTATGTGTGAAAACTAGGGAATGCAAAATGTCATTAAATATGAAAACGGTTGAATTCAATGAAAAGTCCCTGTTGTTATAGAGAAATAAATATGTGTACGTGTTTGGAAAGGGTATGCCTTGTGTTCGTGTTGGCTTTGACCCCAGTCTGATACGGACTTATTGTTTCTGTTTTGTTATTTCTCAACAGAGAGCTAAAATTGGTCCCAGCAAAACAGACGGCTCATCCTCCAACATCACCAAATTTGACAGCAATGGCAACCGGGATCGTATGAAACTGTCTGACTTCAATTTTATCATGGTGCTGGGCAAGGGTAGCTTCGGAAAGGTATCTCTCTTCCTCTCTCTCTCTCTCTTTTTCTTTCTTTCTCTCTCTAAATCATCTGAGATGTGTATTTGGTAGGCTTACTTGTGCTTGGAGCAGCAGATAATCTCAGTTGGGACAAGGTCATGCGAAACAATCAAAATGACTGAAACGCAGGACAAAAAGCGAGGAAGAAGAGAAATGGGTGGATGAGTGGGCAATCTCTAAGTAGGCTCATGTTCCAGCTGCTGGCAGTTGCCATGGCAACAAGCTTTAAAAAATTATATTGATATGTTGAGGTGTAGCGGTGGACCTCTGTCAGCCTCATTAGATGAGACTCTGTTTGATGCCGTTCACATCACGACAAATAAAACGTCAACTCGCTGTTCTCTGTGACAGAATCAGCCGTCCAGTTCGGTTCTTCACTTTAATTCCCAGAGGAGACCAGACGTCATACATAAATGGCTCTACATGGCTTTGAGGTTCTTTATAATCTTGTAGATTCATGTTTATAGACAGCAGTCCTAGCTACATGGCGCAATGCCACAGAAATAGAAAACTAAAAGCTGTCATGGCTGGTTAGAAGAGAAAGTTTCACCAAAAAAGGCTTTTATCTGACATATCACGTAGGTATTTGTACACTGTAAAAAAAATCTTTGCTGCCTTACAATTTTTTGGTTTTTAATAAACTCTGATCATTTTAACATACAGTACTATTATTTATCTTGACTAGTGATGAGTTATTATAACACCTAACTTTGGTAACACCTAAAACAATATATGTTTATTCAACTTACCTGAGGTCATTTAATTTAAGTCTTATTTTTTTTAGGTGTTACCAAATCAAGTTCCTTTTTTTTAAAGTGTACAGCATCTATTTTAGAAATGGTGATGTAACATCATTATTAAAGAATTGACGTTTTGCTTAAAAAAAATCACAGAATTCCACTCTGCATATTTTGTATGAGATTTAAAGGAACAGTATGTAAGAAATGTATATCAATTAATCATAAAATGGCCCTGATATGTCACTAGACATTAAGAAATCATTTTCATTTCAAATACTTTTATCACTGACAACAGTGGTCCGGCCAGGATATTGTCATTTAAAAAGGGGAGTTGCAGCCCTCAACTGATATTTATGTTGTCATGTTGTGTACTGGTAACCAGTTTTGTGATTGCAGTACCAGTTTTGGCCACAATCCTACATACTGTTACTTTAAGGTTGATTTCTGTGTTGAAGGTCAGGGTATCTTTATTAGTACACAAAGGTAAATTTGTTGCGCAGACAGGAGATTCAGCAATCCATCCTTAAAACAGTTCATAAGACTCAGAGATGGACACTATTTAAGTATTTTTACTTTACTTCACTACATTTCACAATTTCAAGTTTTTGGTTTATATTTAATATTTAAGTACATTTAATCAATTTTAATATGCAATATAAAAGGAATACACAGTATGATTCTATGCCTTAGGATGTAGTGAAGTAAATTTTTTCCCAAGACAAACACTCAAGTAGTGTCCGCCTCTGGTACTACATAATAACATACAATAACAATATAATATTACAATAAATAAAAAGTCATGACAATGTGCTTGAAGATACGACCATTGATCAGATTCAATTTTTAAATATGTTATCCTGGGTTATAAAATAATCTAATCCTATACCAAAGTCCCCTTGGTTCTTACCTAGGGACTGACAGGTATGCAGAAATAATGAATGCACTGGATTGGATGTGACCTGCTTGCTATGCTGCTAGAGTAGTGTTTTTTTTGTGTGTGTGTGTGTGTGTGTGTGTGTGTGTGAGAGAGAGAGAGAGAGAGAGAGAAAGTGTGTATTTCCTTTTTGAGGAGCAGATGGTGTCCTCTGTAACGTTGAAGTCTATCGCTTCTCTTTTCCCTGCGCCAGTCACAATATGTCCATCTGGGGCCACCTTTCCACTGAAATAACTCGGCTCATTTCAATATTTGCATTTATTTTCTGGAGAGAGGAAAAGGCAGAGCTACAAACTGTAAAGTTTGTTCAAGCATTACTTTTCCTCTGTCAGGATTTTCATTATGTAACCTTGAAGCCCAATATGAGCGAAAGTATTTGACAGATGCTTTCACACGCTGCTGAAGCGCATTGGTTTGGTCACAAGTGCTGCGTCTGTATTGGGCATATTGGGTTGGATTTGAATGCATAAAACACACACACACACACACACATACACACTGTAGCTTTTCAAGCTCAAAGTTACTCATCATTTAAAGTTGTTAGACTATAGGCAAGCTCATTTTGACTCATTTCATTTTTGGCTAATGCAAGTTACCAACACACAGTAGTTACTTTGATTACCTGGTCGAGAATATCTTTTCAAAGGGTCATTTTTGTTGATTTGACATATTATCAGATATGTACAGGATTTGCATTGATGAATTTAATAACAGCACTCGTGAATACAGTACAGTACAGTGTTTTTTTGTGTGGCATTTGTGCTTAGACCAACCTCTGTAAATTGCAACCAACCTTAATCAAAACGCAATGAAAAGCTACAGTAGCTGCCACAGGACAAACATTTCTTCATCTGAGACACAGCAGAAACAAAATGCACTCTTGTAGAACAGTTTGTCCATTTAGGGCTACTGTAGAAACATTGCGGCGACTCCCATGTAGGGGGACCTGCGGTGTATATAGATAAAAATGGCTCATTCTAAGGAAATAAAAACAATACAGCTCATTATGTAAGGTCTTTATACACCCCTGATAATATAGTTATGTATACTATATTGCATTTCTGTCAAGAGATCCTTTTTAAAAGTTACACATTGCAACTTTAAGATTATTAAGATAATCTTAATCTTTTCCTTTTTTGAAGAATTTTTATTCTTATGTTGTACACTATATGTGTAAAATCTGAAAGGCAACCTTCTGGTCTTTCTGATGAAGCCAACACGGAGTGACTAAAGGGTCGTTCACATTATAACGATAACTGTAACGTCAACTATAACGATAAATATATTAGCATCCACATCATAACGATAACTTTATGCTAATTCGCTCATGCAAAGAACTTGCCTTTAATGGCATAAACTAATATTGGATATTTCTTGTAATAAAAACGTTTGCAATTGTTTACATGTCACTGAATATGTAAATATGATGTTCTTCTTGCATTTACACAGCGGGTAACCAGCAGATGTCTTCAACATGCTGCGTTTCGCGTAAATCTAAACAGTGAATCTAGTAGTTTGTGTAATAGTATCATACCTTTTGGGGTAGTCAGTGTGGGAGGAAAAAGCATTACGTAGTGAATTACGTATCTTTATCGTTATAGTTTTGGTTTGAAGTCCGCTATTGTCTTTAATACAAAACGATTTTAAATTTTTTTTATAGTTATCGTTATAATGTGAAAGGCCCTTTAAACTGCAATTCTTCAACGGACAGCTAGAGGCTTGCTCCGAAAGTTAGTCAAATCACTTAGACCCCTATAGACCCCTATGTAAAAATGTCCAACTTTACAGCAGAAAATAATGTTTATAGTCTGGTACAAAAAGTGATTTTGGTCTATATAGCTAATTTTGCCCTTCATGACAACAGTAAAGGGGGTGAATTTTTTTGTAACTCGTTAAATTAAATTAGATTAAGCCTTAAGGTTTTGCATAATTAAGGGGGTGGTCGCTGCCATTGCCGTCCACTCAGCTCCACCCACGTTCTGCCAATTTGGTCATTTTTGGTTATCTGACCAAAGTGACACGTGGTCATTAATGTTAAGATTGTTCTTTAATGTTAAACTTATGTTCAGCTTTAAACTGTTAGATTCTAGCAAATTCTAAAAAAAACTCAGCAGCAACAATACATCTTGTGTCTATAGCCTTATTCCCAAACACACACACACACACACACAGAGAGAGAGAGAGAGAGAGAGAGAGAGAGAGAGAGAGAGAGAGAGAGAGAGTAATGAGTGTGAGATCTGAAGCTCAGAACATTGTTACTCTGAAAGATTGCCTTTGTTTATCTTTAAAAAGTTGTGAATGAGGCAAGTGAGGAAATTTGTGTTTGTGTGGGAACAGATGTTTTCACAGACATCTCAGTAATGGAGAATATGTTCTTTGAATTGCTTGACTGCTGCCAGTCTCTCTGCCTCACTTTCATTCGCCCTTTCACTCAGTTGTTGCATTGTGTTCTAGCCGTTAAAAAATACCAGAACCACATCATTTTCATGACTTTCTGTTTCATAACATGCATTTGTTCATGTCAAAAACAGTACAGCTCAATCTGCAGCATACAATGCAGGGCTCAACGCTAAGGATTTTTACCTGCTCTGCCAAAATCTTCACTTGTCCCACCACTATTAAGTAATAAAATGAAATCACACTAACCCTTGTTTATTGTTTTTGACCCATGTAGCCTTAAAAAGACAATCCACTCTTTTGAAAATATGCTAATTTTCCAGCTCCCCTAGAGTTAAAGAGCACCAATTATGCTAATAAATTAGCATGTTAGCACGTTATTGTAATATACCATAGTACATACATGTTATTAAAACTTGAACTAATGCATTGTGAGTCTTATAAATTGCTTACATACCTCACCGATTTCTGCATGCCTGGAAAACGCTCGGATTTAGTTCCTGTCTCCGCCTCCCAAAATATCTAGTGTATTCGGATTGGTCAGATGACTACTCAACTGTTATTGGTCAACTGGGTTTCGACGTGTGTTTGAAAGGTTACGCCCCTGACTACGCGTGGGGTTTCCGGTTCTGACTGAGAGTCACAGGCAACGTAAACAAGCGCTATATTTCTCTATAAACGATGGTGTCTGTACTGCCTTACCACTTCAAGCTCGATCCAGAGAGTTCAGACGGCCGTTACGATATAAACGATCTCCGTCAATGAACGCGATTGGATTTAACTTTTTTAGGTGTCCATAGCTCTGCCAGAATGCTAAACGAAGGAGAAAATGTGTTGCAAAGACATCCAAAAGGTAATTATAACGTACTACATTACTTTGCAAACTATATGGAAACACCAAATGTAGCACATAGAAAGTATTTTTTGAAATGATTATAAAACTATTTCACTTATTAACATTATTTTACTATAGTAAACTTTATTATAAAAGACTGCTTACATACTATATTACTGTGCAAACTATATGGAAACACCAAATGTAGCACATAGAAAGTATTTGTTGAAATGATTATAAAACTATTTCACTTATTAACATTATTTTACTATTGTAAACTTTATTATAAAAGACTGCTTACATACTATATTACTGTGCAAACTATATGGAAACACCAAATGTAGCACAAAGAAAGTATTAATTGAAATGAATGTTCTACATTATTTCACTATGGTAAACTTTATTATGAAAGACTGCTTACTTATAAGTGCTATGTTTTTACTTATTAGGTTTTAAGGAGAATGCAACAGGTTCCAGGGCCTCTTACCTGCGTGATTCATCATCCAGGTTTTGCACAAATTGTCTAAATCCCTACACACAGAACATTTATTGTACCGACTATAAGCCTTTGAGGTGCAGGACTAGAGTAAGTTTTATTACATTTTTAAACCAATAACACTAAAGTATCATTATAGTAACAAAGTACCCAAAAGAACAAAAGATGTAACTTTAAAGAAAATATAATAGTCAGTCAAAAGTTTTATTTATTTATTACAAATATATATTTAAATGTTAAACAATATACAAATAAACATACTTTAGTAACCATATTGTGCTCTTGTTTCAAAAATTGTTCAATTCATTTCTTACAGCTATCTATTCAGATAAATGGCATATCAAAGCTTTGTCAGCTGGTGCTATTTAAGACGACACTATAAGGTTATCATCCTGTCGTGTGTTGTTCTCCAGATATGCTTGGAGCTTCCTGATCAGATCGGTCACAATTTTGGCTTTCGACGACCCCTGCACTGAAGATGGCATGCAATCACGTCCTCCTTTGAAGGTCTCTCAAACTGTGATGCCAGGTCCATTGTAATCGGGGTTTCCTTCAGCTTATCTTCAAATACCTCATCAAACACAAGCCTGATCACATCATCCACATAACTGTACAAATATTGCAGTCAATAAATCTTTTGTTTTGATCATTTAATTCCCTGCTTCATACATTAAGTTTTTAATTATGAATGTATTTGAAATAAAACATTACTGCTTACGGTATGTCACTTGTGTGTTTTGGGAACATAGCCTTGTACTTTCCCTCTCCTGCTTTTGTTACGGCTTGGTGACATTGTAATGGATGGCTGCAAGGTACAACCTGTAAAAATATAAACAAGTGTCCAGCTGCGAATCTAGGATATAGACAAATAAAACAAACATGTATTCAGTCAAAAAGACATATTATAACAATAGAGTACAACGACTATAAATCGTTAGACTATTCATTAAAACGTAAATGTATTACATATTACATGGCCCAACTTTAGCAACACACATTACGTGTTTACTTTGTTTCAAAATCTAAGAAAGCTTCAAGTAAATACAACAGTAAAATACATATAACTTTAAACAAATCATCTGTACTTTGAGTTTGATCATGAGAACAAATTTTACCGGTAACAGTTTAGCTGGTATTTGTATTTGTATTTAGCTTAGCAACTTAGCAAGTTTGTAAACATGTCTAAACCAACATCGATAAAAAAAACGATAGTCTGCATAATTCAACATACACGTGTGTAAATATGGTACGTTGTTTATGAAATACAGTATTACAACACAAAACAATTAGCTTGCAAGCTTAGCTCTACACGCACATTATGTTAATCTCCGGTTACCGGTTACGTAATGTACAGTAAAAGGCAAATAATAAACGTGAATACTTACAGCCTGTGATCCAGAAGTGCACAGTAATTCAACTTTCAGAAGGAGACGTCGCGCAAATCCAGCTTCGTTTCATGAGAAGCAGTTATTGTGAAAACTCCGTGAACAACTTCTGACTGGATTTTTCCGGAACCGTATTAAACATGATGTCCTCTGTGGAAGTCCATAAAGTGCTATTTTTCCCTCGCATCTAAAGAGACAGCGTCTACTCGAGAGATTTAATCGCTTGAACGATGAAACAAGAGTTTGCAAACAGAGTCAAAGCAGGGACTCACAACCTCCGCCATTTTAGCTCTCTTCTGACTCGGCGCTCCCTCACCCCCGTCTTTGAGGGCGTACCCAAGCAAAGCAGAGAGGGCTGAACTATGATAATGTTGGTCTTATCTACGTCACTAATCCCAGGAAGTAAACTGTTGCCTACAATCCGAGTGTTTTTTGTAGTCCTCGAACGTTAGAGACGATAACTCGCGTCATCGTTTTCTTTGAGGTATGTACTTTTTGAATATCGTTAGCATGTACTAATACACACTTACACACAAAAGGATGTTTAAAAACGTGTATCCCATAATAGGTGCTCTTTAAACATTTGAATCTTACCGTTTTGGAATCCATTCAGCTGATCTCTGGGTCTGGCGGCTTCACTTTTAGCAAAGCTTAGCATAATCCATTGAATCTGATTAGACCATTAGCATAGAGCTAAAAAATAACCAAAGAGTTTTGATATTTTTCCTATTTAAAACTTGACTCTTCTGTAGTTACGTCGTGTACTAAGACTGACAGAAAATTAAAAGTTACAATTTTCTATGCAGATATGCTAGGAACTATACTCTCAAACTGCCGTAATTAGTAAAGAAGTGGAATGTTCCTTTAAAAAAAGGTTATGACACCAAAAACTATTCGTTCAGATCTTGTTAAAGTAAGTAAAACCTCAGTAATGAACCAATCAAAACCAGAATTTCATACAATATGTTCTCTTTTTATTTTACATCCTTTCTCATTTTTTCCCATTTTCTCTCTACGCTTGTCTATTTTCTGCTCTTTTGCAATGCCTCCCTTCAGGCTCAATGCTAAAAATGAGTACAATTAAAATCTGCTCTCTCATCATTCATGATTTTTTTCACCATCCCATTGTGCCACACTCAAATCTGCTTATCTCTCTCACGCTGGTGCGAGAGCTTTTTCTTTCTCGTCCGTCATTTCTGCTCATTCACCATCATGTGCGTGCGACTCCGTGTCTTTGAGCCTGTAATCACGTCGTATTTCATCTGTGCCTCATTGGGTAATAACAGTCTTAAGGCCACTGCAGCTGTGTTCTCTGGCCTAACAGGCTTTAAACGTGCGGAGAATGAGTGTAAACTGCGGCTCCTGCAGTATTGATCTGCGGTCAAAGACCAGCATCTCCTCTGCTAATAAATGAAGTTGTTGCGTTGCAGTCGGCCGTTTGTTTGCTCATTTCCTTCTGTTCTCTTGAACAAGTGTTTTAGTTACGTACTGTGTTCGGCGCTTTGCAACATTTTCTCTCTCTGTCTGTTTTTTATAGGTGATGTTGGCCGAGAGGAAGGGAACAGATGAGCTGTTTGCAATAAAAATCCTGAAGAAGGACGTGGTGATTCAGGATGATGATGTTGAATGCACTATGGTGGAGAAGAGAGTGTTGGCCCTGTCAGGAAAACCACCCTTCCTTACTCAACTGCACTCCTGCTTCCAGACCATGGTATGGCCAGCTCCCTGTCGTCTTAACCTCCTTTTATCTTGTCTTTTCTTTTCTCCTCAACCAGTCTATTCTATTCATCTCTCCTCTCCTCATGTTCTGTCATTACATTACATTACATTGCATTATATTAGATTTAGGGATTTAGCAGACAGTTTTATCCAAAATGATGTACAAACTAGAGGAAAACAAGAAAGTGTTTTATCTTAGGTGATGTGATAAGATAAGATGGAGAAAAGAACATGAGAAAATATGAGACGAGAAGAGATGAGACAAGCAAGAGATGAATAGACTGCTCTGTTGTCTCCTCTCAAGTTCTCTTCTCTCTTCTTGTGTCGTCTCCTCTAATTGTTTTCTCCTCTTATCTCGACAAGTCTGTTTATCTCGTCTCATCTCTTTCTCGTCTCGTCTCCTCTCGTGTTGTCTCCTGTCAAGTTCTCTTCTTGTGCTGTCTCCTCTCACCTTTTCTTTTCTCCTCTCATCTCGACGAGTCTATTCATCTAATTTCTCCGTCTTCTCATCTCTCCTCTTCTCATCTCCTCCCGTGTTGTATTTTCTCAAGTTCTCCTCTCTCTTCTTGTGTTGTCTCCTCTCATCTTTTCTCCTCTCATTTCAACCAGTCTATTCATCTCCTGTCTTATTTCTCCTTTTTTCGTCTCCTCTCATCTCATCTTTTCTCATCTCTTCTCGTCTCCACATGTGTTCTCTCCTTTTCTTTTCTCCTCTCATCTCGACCAGTCTATTCATCTCTCATCTCTCCTCTTCTCATCTCCTCCCGTGTTGTATTCTCTCAAGTTCTCCTCTCTCTTCTTGTGTTGTCTCCTCTCAGATTTTCTCCTCTCATTTCAACCAGTCTATTCATCTCTTGTCTTATCTCTCATTTTTTGTCTCCTCTCATCTCATCTTTTCTCATCTCTTCTCTTCTCGTCTCCTCATGTGTTCTCTTCTCTCCTCTCCTCTCAAGTTCTCTTCTCTCTTCTTGTGCCATCTCCTCTCATCTCATCTTTTATCTTCTCATCTCAACCAGTCTATTCATTTCTTGTCTCGTCTCTTCTCTTCACATTTCATCTTTTCTCATCTCCTCTTCTCGTCTCCTCTTTTCTTGTCTCCTCTGAAGTTCTCTTCTCTTGTCTTGTTTCGTCTCCTCTCATCTCGACCAGTCTATTCATCTCTTATCTCATCTCTCTTCATCTCGTCTCCTTTACTCTCAAGTTCTCTTTTCTCTTCTTGTGTCGTCTCCTCTCAGATTTTCTCCTCTCATTTCGACCAGTCAATTCATCTAGTCTAATCTCTCTTCTTCTCGTCTCATCTCATCTTTTCTCATCTCTTCTTGTCTCCTCTCATGTCATCTCCTCAAGTTATCTTCTCTCTTCTCGTCTCGTCTCCTCCTCTCATCTCATCTTTTCTCATCTCTTCTTGTCTCCTCTCGTGTTGTTTTCTCTCAAGTTGTTTTCTCTCTTCTTGTGCTGTCTCCTCTAATCTCATCTTTTCTCCTCTCATCTTGACCAGTCTATTCATTTCTTGTCTCATCTCTCCTCTTCTCGTCTTGTCTCGTCTCCTCTCATCTTTTCTTTTCTCATCTCTCCTCTTCTTGTCTCCTCCTGTGTTGTCTTCTCTCAAGTTGTCTTCTCTCTTCTGGTGCCGTCTCATCTTATCTATTCTCCTCTCATCTTGACCAGCGTTTTCAGCTCTTGCCTCTTTTCTCCTCATCTCATTCCATCTCATCTTTTCTCATCTCTTTTCGTCTCCTCTCGTGTTGTCTCTTCTCAAGTGGTCTTCTCTCTTCTTGTGCCGTCTCATCTCATCTTTTCTTCTCTCATCTCGACCAGTCTATTCATCTCTTGTCTCGTTTCTCCTCTTCTCATCCCATCTTGTCTCATCTCTCCTCTTCTTGTCTCCTCTCGTGTTGTCTCCTCTCAAGTTCTCTTCTCTCCTCTTGTGTCGTCTCCTCTCATCTTTTCTCCTCATATCTCGACCAGTCTATTCATCTAGTCTCATCTGTCCTCTTCTCATCTCATCTTTTCTCCTCTCATCTCTACCAGTATATTCATCTCTTGTCTTGTTTCTCCTCTTCTCATCTCCTCTTGTCTTGTCTTCTCTCTTCTTATGTTGTCTCCTCTCATGTCATGTTTTCTCCTCTCATTTCGACCAGTCTATTCATCTCTTGTCTCGTTTCTCCTCTTGTCATCTCATCTTTTCTCATCTCTTCTTGTCTCTTCTCGTGTCCTCTCCTCAAGTTCTCTTCTGTCTCCTCTCATCTCATCTTTTCGTCTCTCATCTCTATCAATGTATCTCTCTCTTGTGCCATCTTTCCACTTCTCATGTCGTCATCTGTTTAGTTCTCTCATTTTCTCATATTGTCTTTTCTCATCTCATCTTTCCTCTTCACACCTCTACCATTCTATCCTTCTCTTGTCTCATCTGTCTTCTTTTCTTTTGTTATGTCCTCTCGTCTCATAATTTCTCATCTCACCTTGTCTATCTTGTCTCTCCTCCTTCTCTTTTTGTTTCTTGTCTTACCTTACCTCCTATAAGGTATATTTGTACATTCACTGATATAAGCGTAGGCACATGTCACTTTGCATTCTTTCATTTTGTAGCACATGACCAAAGGTACACTCATGCACGCACATGAATCCATTCTTTCCCAACCCCCACATGCTGCTTCGAGGCTGCAGTCATTTGTAGATCGACAAGAGCGGTGTGCGTGTGTGGTCATGTGAATGTGACACGCTCACAGGGGGCAGCGTGCCACACGCTCATCCGCGGCCGCAACAGAGCTCTGACAGGCTGCGCTGTCGTCTCCCAACATCCCACTGAGCGCCGCGTGAGCCCCTGTCACAGATAGCGAGACGCACAAAAATTGAGACATTAAGTGAGAGTAAGGCAACAAAGCAGCCTGAGTCAGAAACCGAGGAGAGACTGGGGGCGGAAGGGATCGTGACGTCACACGGACGAGGTTCTTTTCTTGATTTTTTGTGAAACGCGTTGGCTCTGAAAAGAAACAACATCACGACATCATCCTCTATTTGCACAGGCGTTACTTAATAGCAAATAAAGTCTGCCTTGATGAGAGATATTCAAGAGTGGTGCTATGTAGGAATTTCTATATGGAGGAGAATCGGTCACAAGAGATATTTCACAGCCAAACAGCTGCAGTCGTCTAGATTATCCTCAAATTTATAATGGCGAGAATGTCAGATGAGTGTGTGTGGGTATGTGTGTACGCTGAAGTGCTGTAGGTGTGGGGGTTTAGGTAGTTGGTGTGTGGTGGAGTGAGGTAAAGACTTTCTCGTCCGCCTCGTTTCTTATGACAGTAATGGGACCTTCTTTAAGCTTCCCAACACACACTCTTCATCACTTTTAGTCTCTTAATCCGGCCTGACTCTAATTCCCCTGACCAAAACACACACGCTACTAACACTGCAGGAAATTACACCACCCGCAACTGATGCAGAATTAAACCTCATCATTACAGGAGGAATACCATTAAAATAGCCTGAAGGAAAATGGGGCTGAAACTTACAGATATGGAGACGTCCAGTGTGTTTTTGGATTATGGCCTTGGGATCTGTTAAAACCATACAGTATTATATGTCGCTAAAAGTAAATATTCTTGCAGTGTATTGAGTGACATTAAAAACTTACACGCAAACACAAGTCCAATTAAAGCTGCAAGCAGCGATGGAAGGGCCCTCGCACGCATGTGCACCCCCACCCTATGGTCTTAGTAAAGCAGTGAACCAGGGGATTTAAATTTAAGTGGGTAAATATAGCTGGATATTCAAAAGAACTTTGATGTGCCACACCTGCCTGAGGGACAACAGCTTTCTCATGGCAAAACATCAAACTTTGCCAGGCCACTACAGATACGCCTATTTAACTAAATGTCAAGATCTTCACAATTTAGCATTGTGACGTCCTTAAGTTCAGACTAACCAAATATGATGATGATCTGAATACATTTCTATGAGCAGTAAATCACAGTGTAAAACATGGCATTTCCTGCTGCCAGCAGGTGGCGCTATAACTTTAACTGAATATTAACATGTTGATGTGTTCAGGCCAGGACACTTATCAAACTTGTGAACCGTGGGTCAGATTGGACATTTTAAGCCTGAGTTAGAACAACTTCCTGTTTCATTGCGAAACACAGAAATTTGGCAGGCCGCCACAGAAATACCCTCCAACGAAATGTCAAGATCTCCGCAATTTAAGATCGCAAAGGCCTTTAGA
This sequence comes from Paramisgurnus dabryanus, assembly GCF_030506205.2. Taxonomy (NCBI): domain Eukaryota; kingdom Metazoa; phylum Chordata; class Actinopteri; order Cypriniformes; family Cobitidae; genus Paramisgurnus; species Paramisgurnus dabryanus. The sequence continues at coordinate 30,849,940 of NC_133339.1, forward strand.
TGACACAGACCAAATTTGATGGTGATGTGATTAAATTTATAGGAGGAGTTCGTTAAAGTACGAAGCCCAGAAATAGCTAAATTTGCACTCAAATTACAGAGAAAATTCTAAATGTCAGACTTCCTATGGGGTTTACAGCATGGCTCCAAGAGACTTTTTTGTAGGTCTTGGAGTGATACATAATCCTACTGCAATTCGTAACTGTACGTTTAGCGTAGTGGGGGGGCTGCTGTCTTGAATTTTTGTAGGTGGCGCTATAGAGCCATTTTTACACCCCCAGGTCTGAAACCTATATCACATGAAAATATTCACCACATTTCACATGTGTGCAACGTTTTATGACTTTTTGAGCTTGTTTAGACTGTCAAAAATGTGATTCATTTAGCGATACTTTGCAAGGCCGCCACAGACACGCCCTTTAATGAAAAGTCAAGGTCGTTGCTTTTTATCATCAAACAAGGTCTTGAGATTACACTGGTGAAATATTATGTTGATATGGTTAAATATCTAAGAGCAGTAAGTCACAGCGTAAAACATGGTATTTCCTGCTGCCTCTAGGTGGTGCTATAAGTGTTTCTGAATTATGCCATGTTGATGTGTTCAGGCCTGGACCCTTTTCAAACGTGTGAAGTCAGGGGCAGATCGGACAATGTATGCCTGAATTACATCAGCTTCCTGTTTCATGGCGAAACATCACATTTTGCCAGGCCGCCACGGACACGCCCTCCTACAAAAAGTCAAAAGCTCTGCAATTTAGCATCGCAAAGGCCTTTAGATGATACTGACCAAATAGGATGATGATCGGATTAAATCTCTAGGAGGAGTTTGTTAAAGTACGACGCTTGGAAATGTCAAGAAATGACAGAGAAAATTAAAAATGGCTGACTTCCTGTGGGGTTTAGAGGTTAGCTCCAAGAGACTTTTTTGTAGGTCTTGGAGTAATAGATGATCCTATCACATTTCATATTTGTACGTTTACCATAGCGGGGGGGCTGCTCTCTTAAGTTTTTGCAGGTGGCGCTATAGAGGCATTTTTACACCTCCCATTCTAAAGCCTATTTTAAATTAAAAAATTCATCACATTTTACATGTATGCAACGTTTCATGACTTTTTGAGCTTGTTTAGGCTATCAAAATTGCGATTCATTTGTCGATACTTTGCGAGGCCACCAAGGACACGCCCTTTAACGAAAAGTCAAGGTCGTTGCTATTTATCATCACACAAGGTCTTGAGATTAGACTGATGAAATATGATGTTGATATGGTTAAATCTCTAAGAGCAGTAAGTCACAGTGTAAAATGTGGTATTTCCTGCTGCCTCTAGGTGGCGCTATGACTGTTACTGAATTATGCCATGTTGATGTGTTCAGGCCAGGGCCTTTATCAAATGTGTGAAATCAGGGACAGATCTGACATTGTATGTCTTATTTACAACAACTTCATGTTTCATTGCGAAACATCACACTTTGCCAGGCTGCCACGGACACGCCCTTCAACAAAAAGTCAAGATCTTCGCTATTTTTCATCGCTAAGGGCTTAAGATCAGTCTGACCAGATATGATGATGATTTGATTAAATATCTAAGAGCAGTAAATAATGGCGTAAAACATGGCATTTCCTGCTGCATCTAGGTGGCGCTATGACTGAAGGTGAATATTGGCATTGAAATGTGTTCAGGCCAAGACCCTTATCAAACATGTGAAGCGTGGGTCAGATTGAACATTCTATGCCTGAGTAAGAACAACATCCTGTTTCACGGCGAAAACACTGAAATTTGTCAGGCCGCCACGGACACACCCTCCAATGAAAAGTCAAAAGCTCCGCAATTTAACATTGCAAAGGCCTTTAGATGATACTGACCAAATATGATGATGATCGGATTAAATCTCTAGGAGGAGTTTGTTAAAGGACGAAGCCTGGAAATGCCAAAATTTGCACAGAAATCACAGCGAAAATTCTAAATGGCCGACTTCCTGTGGGTTTTAGAGCCTGGTTCCAGGGACTTTTTTGTAGATCTTGAGGTGATAGATGACACTACCAAATTTCGTATCTGTACGTTTTTCGTAGCGGGAGGGTTGTTCTTTTGAAATTTTGCAGGTGGCGCTATCGAGCCATTTCTACACGCCCACTTCTGTCACCTATACCACATGTAAATTTTCGTCACTTCTGACGCGTGTTCAAAGTTTCATGAGTTTTTGAGCATGTTTAGGCCCTCAAAAATGCGATTCATTTCGGAGAAGAAAAAGCAGAAGAAACTGAGCAAAAACAATAGGGTCCTCACACCCCGGTGTGCTCGGGCCCTAATTAAACGTGATATGTTAAATTTTTGAATGGAAATAAACTGTGGCTATGTTTACATGCACAAAATTTTGTCTAATATAAACTGATTATTTGGTTGCTTCTAAATTTACCAACTGTTTTACTCAATTCCAGCTAAATATAGATGTAAGGCAGCAATTCATCTTTTCACATTTGAAGCAAAGTCTCTCTCTGTGTGTCTGCAGGACCGCTTGTACTTTGTCATGGAATACATCAATGGTGGAGATCTCATGTACCATATCCAGCAAGTCGGCAAGTTCAAGGAGCCCCATGCTGTGTGAGTACAGCTCTCATCATTGTGTGGTGTATGCTTTTCTAATGCATTAGATTAAATTAAAATCTCCTCACCAATAAGATTAACACAATTCTTTAAGATTGCAAAACAGCTTACAATTTAGCTCACTGGTTGGCCGTTTAGTTCAGCAAAGTGCTCACCACGGAGCACAGTGTTGAAATCACCAACTCACAGAGACTCACATAGGGGACTTAAATAGCTGTTTACCAATGGGCTTACAGATAAACCCACTTAACTACATTATTATGTAGCTTACTAATGAGCCCACCATTGTGCTCATACAGTAGATATACATGCATAGATGCCTCATTAGCGGGCCAATGTTTATATGGGCCGATATCCGTAATTTGTCCGCCTTAACTAACACAATACACCAAGAAGAAAGCGTTAGCTAACACTACATTAAAAACTTACTGTATTTTAAAAACTTGTTATGTTATGTTGAGTTAAGACAGGGTTTATAATAACCAGAAGCTGTGCAGTGTTGTGGTATCCTGTGAATCTGTAAGTTATGTCTGCAACTGGACCGTTCCAAAATGGCAGATGCATTTATATATGGAGCTTTCGTATGAGGCATTTATGTACAGTATAGCTGTGTCCCAATTCGAAGTCTGCAACCTCCGAAGGCTGCATTTTAAGACTGATTGCATTACAGCAGCGTGACTAAAGACTAGTAAGGCCATTTCAATTTAAAGGATGCTTAAAATGCGACCTCAGAATGCGTCCTTTTTTCTCCGGGCTCCTTCACAGCCGAGACTATCTCGAGATTTAAAGGTGCATTGCGTAACTTTTACCAGGTTCTCTTGACAGAAATGCAATCTAATATACGTAACTATATTATCAGTTGTGTTTAAAGATCTTACATAATGAACTGAATTGTTTTTATTACCTTAGAATGAGCCGTTTTGTACATACACCGTGGGTCCCTTTACATGAAAGTCGCCATTTCTGGCTGCCATGTTTCTACAGTAGCCCTAAACAGACAAACTGCTCTACAAAGCATTTTGTCACTACGCTGTCTTAAGGGGATCGCACACCAGCCGCGCAGCTCAGCGTCGCGCCGCGTTGAGTCACGTCTACAGATGTGGCCTTTAAAAATGCGCGTCTCTGAAAGCAGAATGCCGCGAGCACTTCCGAAATTCTGCGAGATCCCGCAGAAGGGGGAATTGGTGGGGGACGCAGGAAATAAAAAACCTGTAGAGGGCAGTCGTGTTTCAAGTAGGGCATAGCCTACTACGACAATGTGTGCCCGACTTTATGCTTTAAGCATTCTACTGTATATGATATTGAAGTAACATGACAGGGATTCTTGGTGCATTGGCAGTACTTTGATGTCACATGCAAGCTTTTTGACAAACATTTGGTTGGCGAAGTTTTCTTTTGCCAGTTACATAAACAGTCAAATATTTTTCATAAAAATCTGACTTAAACGCGGATTATTCGTCTTATTTTTTTTTTGTGTACACTTACAGTAGAAGAGACGTGATGATAACGGAGTCTTATAACAAAATAATTCGCAAAGACCTTTGAAGAAACCGAGAGCATTTGCGCAATATCATTAACTAGTTTATCTAATTGTACATTTAGTTTATCTTTGCATCTGAGCGTTTTTAATAGCTTGATTGTAATGCGCTTTTCTGCATTATTGTACTTTTTATATTATCATGTTTTCCTTTACATGGTATGAAACTCGATATAAAGTGTGCAATGATGTTGAATAAATTTCTATAATGTGTTATATTTTGTAGTAAGTAAATAAAATCATGTTGTAAGTGTAAATATTCAATTCGAGGAGTTTCTGAGGTGTTTGTCATCGGCAAAAGGCGCAGTTTCTCTGTTGCTGATTAAAACCCGTTGGCTATATGATTTTTTAAAATTAACATTTGTTCTACTTATTATTTTATTTATTTGCCTACATTTACTCAAATAATATCAATGTAAAAATAGTAAGTAAATCATAGTTCAAGTTAGGCGTAAAACGTACATTTTTTTTAAGTTGTTGTTAAATACAAATAATATTAATTTGAAGAAAGCAATTATTACAGGTTTAAAAACTTAAATATATAATTCTGACATTATCAAATATATTGATTAAAATAATCTGTAAATTAAATACTTCTATTATTAAGGCGTATACATCAAATAAAATATGTACATTTTAAACAAAATATCTATTTCTAGTCATTACTTTTGGTTTGTCTAACTAAAAAAAACCACATAACTGACATTAAAAGATTTTATTAAGTTACTTTAATCATTTATTTTAGATAGCCTACATTTACAAAGCCACTGAATCATTTTTTACAGTGTATACATTGTGATCTTACGGTATTATTAAATGCATATAAATAAAAATATGTAAAACTAAATAAAATAGATGTCATACACGGACTCCATGAAAGCATACGTTTTCTTGTTCGGTCCACGTGGGTTAAACGGTCACATAGCCTATTCTCCATAAAAATCCGACTAAAATGCGGATCATTTGATTCATTTTTTCTGTGCAATTAGAAGAGACGTGATGTATAACTGAGTCTTATAACAAACCTCTATTCGCGTAGACCTTGAAGAGACCGAGAGCATTTGCGCAATATCATTAACTAGTTTATGTAATTGTACATTTAGTTCATTTTTGCATCTGAACGTTTTTAATAGCTTGGACATGGTTGTAATGCGCTTTTCTGCATTACTGTACTTTTTATATTATCATGTTTTCCTTTACATGGTATGAAACTCGATATAAAGTGTGCAATGGTGTTGAATAAATTTGTATAATGAGTTATATTTTTGTAGTAAGTAAATTAAATCATATTGTGAGTGTAATAATTCATAAATTCGAGGAGTTTCTGAGGTGTTTTTCATCGGCAAAAGGCGCAGTTTCTCTGTTGCTGATTAAAACCTGTTGGCTATATGGGATTTTTTTAAATTAACATTTGTTCTACTTATTATTAATTAATTTTTTTGCCTACATTTACTCAAATAATATCAATGTAAAAATAGTAAGTACATCATAGTTCAAGTTAGGCGTAAAACGTACATTTTTTTAAGTTGATGTTAAATGCAAATAATATTAATTTGAAGAAAGCAATTATTACAGTTTCAAAAACGTGATGTATAACGGAGTATTATAACAAAACTCTAATTCGCGTAGACCTTGAAGAGACCGAGAGCATTTGCGCAATATCATTAACTAATTTATCTAATTTTACATTTTTTGTGATTTGTGAATTCATGTTCTGCTTGCCCCAATTCCAAATATTCTGTTGTATTATTATTCCCATTTTTTGTTAAACCGAGTATAACTCCCAAGCTGAACACCTACAAAACTAACCGTTTTGTCCAGTCTTAACAGTGTATGATATTCAGCTGTCTTAATTTAATTATTTTATTCCGCCGAATGGAAAAAAATCCATAGGCTATCTGAATGAATGGGATTCAGGAATAAAGTACAATAGTCTATACGTGCGTTAGTGAGACCTGTCGGCAGATCACGTTTGCCAAAACATGAAAAGAAACGCGTTTTCAAAACATATTGCGAGCAAACACAGACGTCTTCATCCGGACGGGATTACATTTCTCAGATGACCTCTGAGTTCGGCGTGAAACAGTAGGTAAAATGCTCTGAAATTTACAGATTACAGAGGTCGTCAGAGAAAAACACAGACATGGCCGATTCAGACGGGATTAAAAGCACAGTGGACCTCTGAGAAGCATGATTTTCTCAAAATGATTTTTGTCGAGGGTGCCCCGCAAGCACGAGTTTGAAGCCTATGAATGAAAACGTTATTATTCGCTTTGCGTCAAACCCTGTTGCTGAAGGAGACGGACCGGAGCTCCGGCAAGGTGTGTTGTGGACCCGAGGAGGCGGAGCTGCGCTCCGGCCCAATTTAACCTATTACTTCCACTAACTGAGGTATCCTTCCTCCTTTGCTGTCTGCCTGGTATGATTTTATTGGTCATCTAGGAAGAATTTTCACTGTATCTTACTTAATGGGGCGCAGCGCAAACCCGTTGGCCTGTGACATCACACTACCGCGAGATCTATTCAAAAGCATACTGTAGGCCTACTGTCTCGCGGTGCTAAGACGTCACATGCCGTCCGATCGGGCTGCGTGGCGCCGCAAGTCGTCAAACGAGCGCTGAGCATTGAGTCAAATAAGACACGCGTCAGAAAATTACAGAGGTCCGGGCGGCCATGCCCTTTTTTGCCTCAAAATGCAGACAAATAATGTTTTTAGTAAGGCATGTTTGTTAAAACTAGTTATATTTCCTATTTAAACTAAGTCCTGGCTTAAGCTTATAAAGACCCCGCAAAAACCCTGCTACAGCTCCTGAGGGGGTGCTCTCACTATTCACATGTAAATAAAATGGTTAGAAACCGGTTTTTCTGGTTCTCATTGCAGGACTGTGCGGGGGGAGGGCATTCCGTTTCCATGTGGAGACATTTAACAAACACATTTGATATACACCAAGTTCCAGATTACAACACCAAAAACACATCACGTTTGATAGCAGTGCATGTAGGCCCTACTTATTTGAGTATATTGATAGAGTAAGTATTATGTTGGACACTATTTTGGATATCAAATTGTCCTTTTCTCCAGACAAATAAAACACTGATGTGCATGTCTATAGATCTTATCTAAAGAGTCATTGCTATCATTTTCACTTTTGTGTTGGGTTAATTCCCTGACCAGACCTCTGTCATTTTCTTACGCTCGTCTTATAATTTGACTCAACGCTCAGCGCTTGTGTGGCTTCTTGCTGCGCAGCGCAGACCAATCGGCATGTGACGTCTATAAGCAGAGGTGGGACAAAGTGAAGGTGGGGCACTAAACAGAAGATACAGTCTGTCAGAATATCTCTCCACAGTTAGAGATGTAAAGCAGAGACGAATCCTCACTAAATACAGACTCAGTGATCACAGTCTGGCAATAGAGAAAGGCCGACATAGACAAACATGGCTCCCAAAAGAAGAGCGAATCTGTGTCCATTGTGACAGTGGCGAGATCGAGACAGAGACACACTTTCTCCTTTACTGTGGTAAATATAAAGAGCTTAGAGAAAAACACTTTGACAAAATCTCAAAGCTCATACCAGAGTTTCATAAATCTTCAGACTCAGATCAAATGAAGATGTTACTGGGGGAAGACAGACACCCATCAGCTGCTGCTAAATTCATTTATCAGTTACACACCATCAGAAATAATCCACAGCCCTGATCTTGTACAGTACTTTTATTTTACCTCTCATGTGCCTCCATAAATGTACATTTGTATACTTCATATTTTTATATTTCAAAGTCAACTTTATATTGTAAATATCCTCTGATTCTATTTTATTTTATTTTGCAGTAGTACTTCATCCATCACCCAGCACCTTAGCTTAATTGCACCTTAATGTTTGTTAATATTGTGTAATTGTATGTTTCTTGTTTTATGTATAATGCTTTGGCAATATTGTAAGTGACACAATCATGCCAATAAAGTTCTTTAAATTGAAATTGAAATTGACAAAGTCATTGTTATGCAAGTCACAAGTAAGTCTTTGCCCTCGAGTCCCGAGTCAAGTCATGTCAAAGATGAGGCAAGTCCCAAGTCGAGTCAAAAGTCAAAGCCAACAAGTCTCAAGTCGAGTCCAAAGTCCTACCATTTTAGTTTCAAGTCATGTCAAGTTCTCTTACAACAGAAATAAAATGCATGCTGTGGACAGGTGGAGGGAGGCCCCTATACTGCATTGCATTTTCAAAAGATCAAATTGGCCATGATGCCACCATGGCTGAAAACTCGCTCCACTGTAGCACTAAGCAGGCACTGCCAAGGCTACTTGAAAGAGTGAAGGAAGAGTGCCCAGAACAAAATGGCATTCTGTCCTTCTGCCATGTCAATGTAGTGACTTAGCTGCAGTGGTATAGATCTCTTGGTGATGTCAAAGTACCGCGAGAGCGATTCCAGTTATCACGTGGCTAAATCCGCTTTGAATCGCTCTCGCGGTACTTTGCTGTCACTCGCTTGTGGGTTTTGTAGCGCCACACCACTCTGCTCCCCAGTCACTTTCGCGCCGCTATAGGGATTTCATATGCCGATCGGATCGCGCAGTTCGGCAGAAAGTCAAACACACCTAATATGTATATGCATTTCAACCCGCTAAAGTAGCAAGTGTAGCATGCTAATGGTCAGTGCTTCACTATTACTAAAAGTTTGAAATGTCACAAAACCATGCTGTTACGCATCCTCACGCTATTTTTAGCGGGTATACGGAAATCCTTTACAATTCCTAGTAGACTACACCACTGCTGAGCTGTACTGGTACGGTCCCAACATCCAAACCAACGTGGGACTGCAGTGATTGGATGTCGTGCAGGCAGCGCGCGTGCTCTCTGCATGCAGGTGGTGCACATTTTTTTCATAGATGCAGACACACAGAGACCGGCGCGGCCGTGTGCATTTTTTGTGTAATGGGTAGGTTGCTTCACTGCTGATTCTTGCCATACCTCCGTTGCCTAATGCGCACGCATACGGTGCCATGTCAACATGGTGTACAAACAGTTAAAGGGTCTATTAAGTAAGATGAAGTCAAAATGAAACCGAGATGACCAATAAAATCAAACCAGGCAGACAGAGGTGCAACACAGAGGTCAGATGCGCAGTTAGTGGAAGTGCAAGAGAGATGTAAGTAATCAAACGCTGACTATTATACAGCAGTTTATTGACGAGAAATATGAAACCGTAGTGACTGTCAAGGTGACAGGACAAGAAACATTAATGCCGCTGAGCACTTGGGTGTCCAAATTTAATGCGCTGCTTTCTCTCCCTCCAGTACTTCACTTTCCGTTATTCAGCATGTTTATTAACAACATTCCACGCCACCCTTTAATTCTTGAAGATATGTTTTTAACTGTATAATGATTAGATTCCCTGTGTTGCACTGGACTTCTGCTAAGCTTGAACTTGAAAACGCGATGCATCACGTGCGCGGTACAACGCTTCATCCACCCGTAGCGCGCGTGCACGGAGTTTAAATGTTCATATTTTGGCTTGAACATTTTATTGCATTCAGTCTTAAAGCCTAATAAACAGTACCTGTTGAAGTCATTAAAGTTAAATAAATAACAAAAGAAGAGAAAGTGTGCAGCAGTGTGCCCAGGATGGTAAAATAATTATTACAATGTATTCCTAATGACCAACACAAGTCTTCTGCATACTGACATGGTTTGAAATCTATAGGTATTTGATTCTTTGGTTTTCTGATGTATTAAAATTCATATATGTAGAGCAGGGAAATAAGAAGCTTTTTTTCCTGGGGTGCATGCCCTGGAAAATACTTATATGGACCTCGGTATTTATAAAATCATGCAATGCGGCGTGTTTGTCTTTACAGTTATGAAATGTATTATTTTAAACACACATTTCACAAAGTATATATTGTAAGTGTAAATATTCATAAACTCAACACTTCGGAGGCGTTTTTCTAAAGAATAATGTTTAAACTTTATTGGTGGTGGTTGAGAATAATTCCTCTTTCCATATGTAACGCATTTTAGCGCAATATAAATGTATCATATTGTTATTCTTAATATATAAGAATACTAATATATTTTTTAAAACATTTATAACATATATATATATATATATATATATATATATATATATATATATATATATATATATATATATATATATATATATATATATATATATATATAAAGATGCTTAGTACAATAGCTTTGCTTCATATAAGTTTCTGTAATAAATCTTTAAATTAATCACAAAACGTGTTGACAGTGGCAAATAAAATGCTTGTTAATTTAAACAAGGCAGAAAGGTGTATAAAACAGCTTTAATTAACAATATCTGAATTGGCTCTTTGCACACTTCTAATTTTCTCATGTCATAATTTATAATTATTAATTAGATTTAATATAAATAAGTTTTGAAAAGTGTTGAATGCGAACGTGTAACATATCTGGAAGGCGATGCGGCGTGTTTGTCTCTACAGCCACATGTTATAAAATTGATTATTTTACACACACATTTCACAAAGTACATATTGTAAATATTCATAAACTCAACATTTCGGAGGTGTTTTTCGTCCGCAAAAGGCACAGTTTCTCTGTTCGCGTCAATTATTTTGGTTTGACCAACTAAAAAAACACAGAAGTGACATTAAGACATTTTATTAAGTTACTTTAATAAATTATTTTAGTGATATTCTATTTTACAATAATATTTTTTACAATTATGAATTACGTAGAAACACTGACTGCATATGAGCAAGAAAGGTAGCCTATTATTAAAGATTTTATAAATATAAATATGTAAAAACGAAATAAAAAAGATATCATATGCCAACTGTACAGCCCGGGTTTAAACGCCTTTTTTCTAAAGAATAATTTGTAAACTTTATTGGTGGTGGTTGAGAAGAATTCCTCTTTCCATATGTGAAGCATTTTAGCGCAGTATAAATGTATCATATTGTTATTCTTAAAATATAAGAATACTACTATATTTTTTACAACATTTTTAACTTTAAAACATGTCTTTTTTTATACCACATTAATCTCTTTAAAATATTGATACTTTTAGAAAAACTGACAATTATAAATATTATGAACAAACAATGAAACGGTGTCAAAATTCGACAACACAAATAATTAAGATATTCATTGTAAATAGAGTCGCGTTTATTAGGCTCACACTAAATTCTCTGTTGCACTTCCTATAAGTTCGCATTGCACGTATCTTAATAGTTGTATGCGCTGTTATGCTGGCAAGAATGGGTTGACATATCACTTTGCTGTTTTAATACAGTAGCAATGTAAAATATTCAGCAATGCCCTTATTAACTTCTGGAAACAACGCAATGCAATGTTTTTATGCGCCACCTGGTGGATATTCTGTGAAGCGAAACACATTAAGGGAAAATGGAAAGTAGCCCCCCCGAAAGCACTTGCAGAATGCTGCGAGACTCTGCGAGACGAATTGGCGAATGCCGCGGGAGAAAACACGCATTTTTAAAGGCCACATCTGTAGGACAACTCAGAGGTATTGTAAACCGGAAGTGCACATTAAATAGCGCGAGCTTCGTCAGATAGCGTCTACTTCAAAATGCAAAATATACGTTTGCAGCCAATGTTAATCGTTAACTCTTTCACCGTCAGCGTTTTTAAAAAAAGTTGCCAGCCAGCGCCAGCGTTTTTCATGATTTTCACCAAAGTTTAATGCTTTCCAGAAAATGTTCTTCTTTAAAAATATAAACATACAATATACCAAATGAAAGAACAGACCCTCTGCTTTCAAACAAAAAAAAACATTTCATCCTACCTTCAGTGGTTCTTTTGTAATCAGTTTTTGAATATGGGTAGGTTTTTGCAAAAACACCACATTTTGAGCAAAAAGCAGAGATAATTCCATTTTTGTGACAGACTTTTCATAGAGATCCCATTCAGAGCGATCTTTAAAACAGACACGGACATGCAGCCGCTTGCCATAGGGCAATACTTCCGGGTTTAAAAAGTTGCGGAAGGATAATAGTGGTATTGCGGAAAGACGGAAAATCTCGTCATTGGCGGGGAAGGGTTTTCTCTTAATTGACGAGATATCTCGTCAATGGCGGAGAAAGAGTTAATGAATTAGGACAAATATGATTTTATTTAATGTTAAACTATGTGAGTGGCGCTGTGTGGCGTGACAGGGATTTGAGCAACTTCCTGAGTCACAGCTGGGCGACGCGGACAGACGCCACCTGGCGGCGCCGGTGTGCGTATACTCATAGAAACCAATGTGTTCGATTTTTTTTTAGAGCGGCGCGGCGCTGAGCGGCATGGCTGGTGTGCGATCCCCTTTAGACGATGACATGTTTGTTATGTGGCAGCTACCATAGCTTCTCTATGCGTTTCGAAAGGGAGGGGTGAAGTGTGGACTGAGTCATTTGTTGCAATCCACAATCTCACCTCTAGATGCCACCAAAATCTACACACTGCACCTTTAATGCGCGCCTGTAACGGCTGAATATACTGTATTACTATATACTGGATATTTTTAAATAAACATTTAAAACCTTTGTTAAATAAAAATGTGTATTTAGCAGAAAAAATGTTTTGTATTAATATTATTCTGTGTATGTTGCATATATTTCTGGTTGATTAATTTGATATACTGTTGGTAAGTTTAATCAACATTAACGTGTCATATTTAACCCAAAAAAAATTTTGGGGGGTCTTTATTTTAGTAAGCCTTATTACACGGCTCTCTGGAATGCTTGATTCTGATTGGTCAGTTGAGACATTTGCAGGTTCGTTCTTTTCAAATAATAACCACTCCAAAGTAATAACGCATAGCCGGTACTACTTGTACGATTAAAATCGCTCCGCGCCAATAAAGATTACTGTTTGGCGCCGTCTTGTGACAAACACTGGACAACCACAACATTTTGACATTCATTTTAACATGTACGGAAAAAACAAAACATTTAAACAGTGGATAGAAGAACAAACAACGACAACACAGAGAGCTTACTGAGACTGAACTTTACAAAATAGAGCATGACAGCTACGAAGCCAACACACAAAAAAATACAGAATGGGCATTACATTTCTCAAAGACTGGCTAAAAGAGAAAAAAATGGAGACAGACAAGTATGAAGCAGAGGATCTTAATAAGGTATTACGATCATTTTATGCATCTGTGCAAAGTTCCGCGGAAGGATAAAAATTTTAATTTGAAACAAATATGCCAATAAAATGTTTCAAATTCATATTCATGTCCAGTTTTTTTTCTTATGTGGCAAGTAGCCGTGTAATAAGCGGGATAATGTAGAGGCAGCCGGTAGTTATCAGGAAATAAGCCCCTTCATTGTGATACAAGACCCTCCGCTTCGCGTCGGGTCCTGATCACACTGTCGGGGATTATTTCCTGATAACTACCGGCTGCCTCTACATTATCCCTTACATAAACATCTTCGCTGTGTCCTGCTGACAGAGTTCTGGATAGAGGGGATAAAGCTACAGACAAATCTCCCTGTTGGGTTTGGGGTAGGATTAGGATGAAAACAGCACTCATCCGACAAATTTCATGAGAATTTGGCCGTAGCTGTATCCCTTCTAGCCACAACCCGCTGACAGGCGTGGTGGGCATGGACAGCGGGTGACGCATCTTATGGATCCTCTGAAGACTAGACCGGCTTATTTCAGTTCTTTTTGCGGACTTCAAGGACCCAGCCTTCGAATTGGAACACAGCTTATATCCATGGTTGCGCTAACCAGTGAACTCATAGTAAACTCATAGTAAAGATACACAGACAGACAGACAGATAGACTTTATAAAAAAATCACATTCACATTAAACTGAGCAGATCCTGCTATGGAACGAACAGGTGCGCTTTTTATAAGAGAATATAGGAAGTTCCTGCTGTGCTGTTACCCATCACTTCAAGGTGACCTCAAACCAGTTTGGAAACCCTCTTCATCCTCTTCATCCTGCCCTCCTGTAGGAGTTAGCTAGGTGCAAGGTGTCCACTCAGCAAAAAACTACTTTGGTTAATCAAGGCCAGGTCAAGTGACCCTCTCTTCTGTTTATATTCTTCAGCCTTTTTATTCATATATGACCCCTGTGGTTTGATGGGGTAATAAGTAGGAGAAGATGTGTGTAACGCCCCCTGTGTCATTACTCTTTGATGTTAATTTTCAGTTCAAATCTATTTTGTGAGCGTTAAACGGAGACTGTGAGAGGAAGGGATGTTCCCACAGGTTTGTTAAAATGGTGAATAATACGCAGATAGTGAGATTATAAATTGTGTGTACAGTTTCAAGGAAGATTCAAACATGATGGATGAGTCTGGTTGAACTTTGTTTTAAAGAGTATATTCTTCATTAAATTTAGTTTAATCTCTGAATATATGGGAAGTATACTGGGTTACAGTGCATTTTTCACGGATAAGTGGCATTGTTAAGCACGATGCGGAGCATAACCCTATTATCTGTTATAAAATGCACTGTAACACCACTGCTTTGCCAGGCTTATTGCTTTTATAAAACGGTTACTTCATATGCATAGCAGGGTTTCATAAAATAAAACACTGCAAATAAGATGCTTAAAATAATTATTTTAGTACAAATATTACTCTTCCGCCTAACAAAGTAGTTCCTTAAAGTTATTGTGTGTTTTTGTATTTTTTTTTGTGACTTATATTACTGCAACTAATTTAGAGATGCAGGATTTTGTTCTCTAGCTTTGAGCTTAAGCAGTCCCAGGCATCACTGTGTGTACAACAAAACATCTGTAAGACCATAAGCAATGCATTCCGCCTGTAATATACTGTACTACAGTGAAATGACTCCAGTGAATGAGCATTTAAGACTGCATTACAGAGACAGACAGACAGATGTTTCAGGACAGGAGATCTGCAGTATGGGCGGCACCCAGCCAGCAGATGCAGTAGATGACTGAACTGACCTTTAGAGTAATCTTCTCTCAGAGGCACGTTCTTCAATCCTAACAAGCCTCATCTCTATTTGCTCTTCTTCAGCTTGCTGTCTGCCCTTTATCATAAAGAATTAGCCGGTCTGAGAGGAGATGAGAAGTGTTGTCATTGTGTTAGATAGGGAGCTCAGTGTAGTTCAAAGGTCAGGGCGATTATACCAAGGACATGAAGGGCAGAAATCAGTTGAAGCATGTTGTAGCTGTTGGCCATGACGTAAATCCTGCTTTTCCACATGCAAAATGACTTGTTGTTAAAAAGAGAACATTATGAACAGGACTTCATGATAAAGATGAATAGCTTGGCTATTACTACTTACCTATATTGTGTAAATCATGCAAAGGTTATATGGGATCCGAAGACTAAACCAAGTGGGATTGTTGGAGGGCATTTGAATATTCGAAGTATTACATCAAAAATAGATCAGATTCAACATTTACTGATAGATTCCAATTTGGATTATCTATGTTTAAGTGAATCCTGGCTAAACTGAGTGATTGATGTAGCTGGTTATATTTGTTTTAGAAAAGATAGACTAACTGGCAAATTAATTTGGACACACATTTAGAAAGTGTGGGCATCACTGTAGTGTTATCGACAAAAATGAAGTTTTATGTGAGGCAAACTCATGATTTAGATACCTGCTGTACTACAAAGATGAAAACACTTAACAGTTACTGAGGCATCCAAAATGTAGAAGGGCTTTACCATAAGGATATTCTCCAGCTGATGAAAAAACAGACCTTGCGCTCAAACATTCATTATTAACAAAAACTAAAACAGATATATTTGTTTTTAAGGGATTAAGAAATAAAGTAGTTAGGGAGTTACGCAAAACAAAAACAAACTACTTTATGAAATTGATGGCTGAATCAGGAGGGAACTTTGGAAACACCTAAATATTTTAACTAATCCAGTGCCTAAACAACAAAATTAATAGCAGAATTAAATACAAATGGAATTGTCAGTAATGAAAGGACTGAAATTGCAAATAAATTTAATAGATTCTTTATCCAATCATCTGAGGAATTGGCTGACAATCACCAAACAACCATCTTTTTGTACAAAAGGGGCAGACCAAAGTGAAACTGCTGCAGTTTTTAGACAGTTACGGCAATCTAAGGCCAAGGACAACTTTGGCTTGGATACTGCTTTTATAAAAGAACACAGTTCTCTCCTTTTACTACCAGTTACACATGTAGTAAACTTATCTATAGAGCAAATTTATTTCCTCAGCATTGGAAAACGGCTATTATACAGTCCTTCCAGAAAAACACAGATTTTTTTGTGATTGTTGCGGGCAAAAATCCTTGATCTTGCAGCACGTTTTCTTAAAAAATGCGATGGAATATGCTGGATATTTATACAAATTTATGCGATGAAATGAAACTTGCAAAAATTGCGGGAACCTGCAAAAATTGTGGGAACCTGCAAAAACTGCGGGAACTTGCAAAAACTGTTTGGAGCTTTTCAGTGATGTTCACGTCACATAATCACGTCACTTCCCATGGCGCTTGTGTGAAGTAAATGCAAAAAATTTCAACTTTCTGCTAAGATATATGTGATTTTTGCTACAAAAATGCGGGGGTTATGAAATCATGCAAGCCTGGCGCATATTTTGCGCACGGAAATCTGCAATTTATGGTTTGAAAGTGTGGCGTATTTGAAAAAAATGCGCCCCCCCACATAAATATGCGGACTTCGGCTGATTATGCGTTAAATCATGTGATCGCATAATCGCGTTTTTCTAGAGGGACTGATTATAATTCCAGTCTTTAAGTTTGGAACACCTGACCAGGTCTCGAATTATAGACCGATTTCAATTTTACCTGAATAAACAGTTGCCAAACAACTTGTTAATTTTCTTGACAGTAATCATCTTCTATAGGCCAAACAATTTGGGTTCAGAACACAAAACTCAACAGAATTGGCAAGCTGTTACCTCACTGAAATGATAAAACAATCATTAGATGAAGGTAATGTAGTGGGAGAAGTATTTCTGGACTTGAAAAAGCCTTTGATACTGTTAACCACAAAATTCTTTTAAATAAATTAGAAAATTGTAACTTGTCACATGATGCAATAACTTGGTATAGATCATATCTTGAACACAGGCAGCAGTGTGTTAGAATAAATTCAACCCAGTCATCTATTCAGACTTGTCGAATCGGAATTCCACAAGGGTCAATTTTAGGCCCTTTACTTTTTAGTTTATATATAAATGTTTTTCCAGACAGTTTCAAAAAGTCTAAATGCCAAATATATGCTGATGACACAATTATATATGTCTCAGCAAAAAACCCTCAGATTGCAGCTGAGATGCGTTCAACAGAACTGGATGGTGTATCACAGTGGCTCCGAAATAATCATGACCCTGAACTATGATAAGATGATAAGTCTGTATGTGTTTTTCAATTAAAAGTAAAATCAATGAAAATTTTAGAATGAAGATTGATGAGAAGGAAAAGTTTAGGTGCATGAATTTAAATTTCTAGGGGTTACTTTAGATTCTGATCTTAATAGTCATGAAAATTGACTGTGCAGAACTGCTTCCGATTAATAAGACAATATTACCCATTAAGGCAGCACAGCAATTTATGCATTCTATGGTATTTTCTTATCTATCATACTGCATTACTGTTTGGGGTCAGGCCAATCAAACAACAATTACACCCATTAGGTCATTATATAAACAGGCATTAAAAGTAATGGACCAGAAACCTATAAGATGGCACCATTGTATCATTCTAACGAAGCATTATTAATTGAGTTTTGACAGTTTTGTAAATTGTTCATTTTTAAGAACTAATTTTTAAGTGTATGAACAACCTTGCACCAGAAATATTTTGTCAATTAGTAGTGAAACAAAAGAGCAGAATAAGAACTAGAGGCACAATAAGTGGAAACTGTATAGCCGCAAAATGTAGAACAACATTTGGTCAGACATCATTTTTAGTAAGAGGCATAAAATGTGCCATCAGAAATGTAAACATTGACGGGACTTAAGGTTTTTAATACACATTAAAGCAGTGTCTGAAACTGAAACAACTCTGACTGTACAGGATACAACGCAATGCATAAAAACATAACGTTGCATACAGTATGTCAGCATGCACAGACATATGCATACTTTTGTGTTTTTTGATTTTTTAAAAATGTTTAGACTCTGTTTTACAGTGATTGCTTAATTTATTTAAGCCCATATCTTATTTTATGTATAGGATGTATTTGTTGTATGTATTTTAATACGTAGCTATAAATGCTTGATTTTATACTTTGTAATTTCTGTTTTTAACTGCAGTTATTCCTGTCAAATAAACATTCAATAAAAATATGTCATACAGAAATGAGGTAAATCATATTTTATTGTAAGATACATTGGAGTTTTATTCTGACTTTGGGTCTCCCTATCACCACCCCAATGCATTATGTCTGTCTGTCTTTCGATCTGGGCCCAATGAAAGTGAACTCTTAAGGCCTAAAAACAGAAGTTATCTTTTGACATAATCTAGCTGTGTAGTGAGGCTTGTTTCTGCTCCACCCCCAGCTGCATTAGTCACTGAGCAAGAACGCTACAATAATTCTCTGCAAATGTTGCTCTAAAATATGTGGCAGACCATCTGATAAATAAAACATTACCCATACTTGTATTAATAACAGATACCTGGCACACTTTATCTAGTTATCGTCTTTTTTTAGATAAGGCATCTGTCTTTGTTGGTTTGGCAGAAACTGCACCTTTAGCAGATTGTTGCTTTGTTATGAATGCTTACTAGAAATACTTTATGCTGACTTGTCAAACAATGCATTCTGTGCGCAAATTTTAATTTCATCATGATCGCTAAACTGCATATTTAACCCACAGGGTAATACAAGATCCCTCCACTTCACATCGGAAGTGATTATACTTCTTATACTCTTATGGTTTTGATTGAAATTGTTAAAAAAATATTCTTATAGTTTATTGCTGGACACAGATCATGGAGGTCTCATGTGTTCAAACTTGAAGATTCATAATGATTTATTCTGTGTGTTTAGGTTCTATGCAGCAGAAATCGCTATAGGTCTGTTCTTCCTGCATTTGAAGGGTATTATATACAGGTAAGTTAAGTCCAGACAGCAATACTGCATGTAAAGAATGAGAGACTGATGGGCATTTCACACGGTATGCGGCAACTGCAAGTGTTTAGTTCTTTTTCAATAGGAGATGTGCTGAAAGCAGGGGAGGTTACGGAGGTGAAGTTGAGTTGGTTCACATGCCTTGCTTGTGCAACCAAATCCTGTCCATTTTGTGGACACGGCTCTTCATGGCAGGCGCCGCTGAAGATAAACATATATGCACTAAATGCTGCACAAATCGCTTCCACTACACAAGAAAAGCTGTAGCCGCGCAGCAATTTTGTCACGTACCGTGTGAAACGCCCATTACAGATAACCACTGATAACCAACACTATGACTATGCACTATGAGATCACAACAAGGACTGCAAATACAAAGAATTTATTTTTGGCTTATTTAAAAGTAATTTCATGATGGAAATTTAAGAAGAAATATATTACTTTATACTTGGTGTATGTGTTATCCACAATCCTAACATCCTCAATCCTATGTTTATTACAAATGGTTAACCAAATGTGTACATTTTACAGCTATATAACAAATATGTGTGCCCATTTGCATCTTTATATCAATGTATCCAGATAGGGCGCACTCACACTATCCAAACCAAACCATGCCCCAGCGCGATTGTCCCCCTTTCCTACTCCCCCAGCAGCACGCACTCACACTGCACTTTTATCGATCCTAGTTCGGGTGCACTTTCATCATTAGGATGCCATTGTTTTGAACAAAGCATGAAGTAAAGCGCTCTCTTAACACTTGAACACATCTTAATGTTACGTCTGTGTTTTTTATTTTGAGTCGTTTGGTGCGCGATGACACACAGCCCTCTCACATGCCTATCATATTGCTTAGTTGATCTGTTGCGTGTGTAGCGTAGATATTCACCTAACCCTGCTGCACGCATCAGAGGGTTTTTACGTAGGCAGATGAAGGTGAGTAGTCACATAATTGACGTCTCTCTTTTTCAAACGCATTCTGGCGTGATTTGCGATCACATTAAGCCCAAGTGAACCACGCTCCAGCCCACCTCTGCAAGCGGGCCAGGGTGGGATTAACCAAACTGCGGCAAGGCACAGAAAGAGCGATCACACTAGTCAAACGAACCAGGCTTTGGGGGTCAAACGCGCCCGGGTGCGGTTTGGTTTGGATAGTGTGAGTGCGCCCTTAGACAATGCCATCTTGTAATCCAAGTTAACAGGAAACCACCAAACACTTGAGCTCGGCATGTTTTACTATAAACAGACAACACTCATGAATTCTTTACAGAGCAGTTTTTCTCCTTCATCACACTTATCTGATGCTGCGTGTTGCTCCACTTTATAAAGCTGCCACAGCAACACACACACTCACACACTTCTCATCTCCGCTCACATCCATTCTCTAGTATCTCTTCTTTCTTCCTAACACGCTCATGTTCTTGCAGTATTTGTTTATTCTGGCTCTTGTGTGTTGTCCTCTGACTCTTTTTTTTTCTGCATCAGAGATCTTAAGCTGGATAATGTCATGTTGGACGCAGAGGGTCATATCAAAATCGCTGACTTTGGCATGTGCAAGGAGAACATGCTTGATGGAGTTATCACAAAGACCTTCTGCGGGACTCCTGACTACATCGCCCCTGAGGTGAACACTCACTTCCACTTCCTTTATGTGTGTTAATGAGCGACAAAGTGTTCGGTGAGAACGGAAAGTCGGTGGCCTACATATTTCACATGTGTATAATTCATAAGTGTGTCTAATGCAGCAGAACATCTACAGGCTCATATCTAGATATTGAACCAGATTCAAGTTATTGAATCCTGAGATGAACATAATATACTGTAATATTTACTACTGGATTTTGCAAACCTCTCTCTGCCATTTTCCAATTGCTTTAAATGATTCGTTAAAATGAACCAATCCAAGGATTCATATGCCCATTGGACAGCACCAGCATTTGGAGTTTGGGAGTGCTGTGTATTTATTTTTGCATGTATTTGGTAAACACAAAAGAGGTGAAAGCTGTGTTTATTGTCAATATATTATTTTGTACCACACATGCTTTTTCTCAAGTCACATACAATTCAACAGGCCACTACTCAGCTATAATATCCAAGCCTATATTTTTTGTGCCATGGAGCTGCAGAATACTAAAAATGTTAAACAAAGCTATTAATCAAATGCTCTAAACAAATGTAACACTTCATAGTGATTTTACACTAACAGCTACATGACAGAATCTAATAGAATTTGCCCTAGGTTAAGTAAATCTCAGAGACGTAGACGGGTAAAATATAAATAATACAAAAATACTGTATAAATAAAACAACATAACATATTATACCCCTAATATTCTTCCTAGCAAACGCGCACAGCACCCTAGCAAAACCAAGCAAGGATAACCAAGCAAAAGCTTTATATTGTTTTATTTAAAGTCACCCCTTCAATATTTACCATTGTATTGCCATCTAATATGCATCATGTGCTCAGAAGGGGAAGAAAATGGGTTTGTTACCCTGAGGCAGTGGAGGGTTAAGTTAATTAGATATCTCACGTTTGTCTGACAGAGCAGCAGATGGTACCGCTTCATATCTAACAACGGCGACATGAGCTAGAGATGGATTCACGTCAACCACACATAAATGCGCGCTGCGGACGCTAAGGAGCCAGATCTAGTCTGCAAAGATTTAGCTGCTTGTTCCACATCGTGTCTGAGACACTTTGCATAAAACACATTGTGACACATGTTGAAAGCAATGTCAACACTTCAGGGCCTCTGGAACTCTCTGCACACGTGACGAAAGCCATGATGGGATGCTTTAGATTTTAATATTTACAGTTGTCCTTGGATTGTCACCACTTTGTAATTGGTTCTTTTTATGCCTTATGCTTGTGGCTGATCCACTTGTGATCTTGTGATTTTCTCTCTCTTTCTTTCTCTCTCACTCACTCACTCTCTCTCTCCCTCCGTGTTTCAGATTATAGCTTACCAGCCATATGGAAAGTCTGTGGACTGGTGGGCCTTTGGAGTTTTACTGTATGAGATGCTCGCTGGACAGGTAAGAGTTACAGTATGACAATCAAGATCAAAACTGCAAAAAAATTAAAAAAGTATTTACAGATGGAAAATTAAAAGTTAAAATTTCTAGGCTGATATATCTAGGAACTATACTCTCATTCCAGCATAATAAAAATAAGGACTTTGCTGTCATACTATGGATGCAGCAGGCACAATGATATTACGCAGTGGCTAAAAGTAGTCCCCTTGGTGGTAAATTTCAATAACAGGGGACCATGTTTATTACGCCAGAATGAGCAGTGTTTGGGAAAGTTACTTTTAAAGTAATGCATTACAATATTAAGTTACTCCCCAAAAAAGTAACTAATTGTGTTACTAAGTTACTTTTCACGAAAGTAATGCTTACGTTACTCTAAGTTTCTTTTGCGTTATTTTTCTTACTTTCCATGTGTTTTTTATGACTTAGAAGTTCTGCATTCAGAAATTGCATATTTCCATCGCAAAAATGTCAAGCTTTGGTTTGCCATCTCCATTTCTGACTAAAACTGTTCAGGCATGACTGTTTAATTTTACGTTAATACGTTCAGTTTAATGCATTCCATTTACCATTGTTTTTTAACATCTAATTAATTAAACTAAAAAGTAACTCGCATTACTTTTTAAATACAGTAACTCAAATATTTAAGTGTACATTTATGCTTTACTTTACTCGTTACTTCAGAAAAGTAATATTATTACGTGATGCACGTTACTTGTAATGCGTTACCCCCAACACTGGGAATGAGAGTATAGTTCCTAGCCATATCGGCCTAGAAAATCGCACATTTTAGTTTTCCGTCCGTCTTCGTTCACAATGTAACTACAGAAGTGTCAAGTTTTAAATAGGAAAAATATCAAAACTCTTTGGTTATTTTTGAGCACGATGCTAATGGTCTAATCAGATCCAATGGATTATGCTAAGCTATGCTAAAAAGTGGTACCGCCAGACCCGGAGATCAGCTGAATGGATTCCAAAACGGTAAAAATCAAATGTTTCACTCTAGGGGAGCTGGAAAATAAAAAGGGGAGTGTCCCTTTAAAGCATAGAGAGAGTAAAGGAGAGAGACCCTTATGGGGTTCACACCTCTTTGGCCCTCTCACAGTCTCTGTGTTTCATTTCCTCTATGCTGCTTGCAGTAAATAACTTCTTGCAATCTCAAGGTCAGTTTTTATTAATTACGTTCTGCAAATCTCCCGAGACTAACGGCGAGTATTTCATGCCTATCGGGCCGAGTCAATTATTTATGAATTGTTCTGAAACAAGTCAAGCTTTGAACGCTGGCGAAGAAAAAAAAAAGTGTGAATTGTTTTCAGTGGAGACTTCTCCTATTGAGTTATCCATACAAGAAGACATTGTGATTCTCCTTCTAGTCTTCCCTAAACAAACAAGAACAAGACAGAGAGGCTGATTAATATGGTGATGACTTTTGAATTCCCGTTGTTAATGAAACACAAAATTCTGCGGTGGAACGTGGGAAAATTACAAGCAAATGAGAGATAATCCATGTCATTACTGGCTACCATTTATAGTACCAGCAAGAAATAAATCTCTTTTACTCATTCTCATATCTCTCTACTCCGCTCTTTCTGTGTCTCTCCATAGCCCCCGTTTGATGGAGAAGATGAGGATGAGTTGTTTCAGTCCATCATGGAGCACCATGTGTCCTATCCCAAATCCATGTCAAAAGAGGCCGTGGCCATCTGCAAAGGGGTGAGCAACCAGTATATCACATTACATTTATGGGAGGTGTTGATGGTACCAAAAGCTGTTTTAGATTCTCAAAGTGGATCAAGTATATAACTGCTTGCTTAATCACAACAAGTACTGAAACACAGTGGCTAACACCTTCGCTAGCCATATACTGACATATACTGTACAATCAGGGGCTATCTGACCTATGCCAAATATATTGGATAAAATAAATGTCGCGTGAGGCAATTGCTAACCTGTTTGCCTGTGCAGAAGCTGAAACAACTTTGAATGAAGGTTTTTTTAGGGCAATTTGAGCTTAAACATAATGGTACAGTTTATGTACAATTTAGTTGTTGGTCAGAAATATGTTGTTTAATTGTGACTTTTGCGCATGATTTTAGAGATATTTGTCTTTTCGCCATTAAAGTTGATAGGACTTTAGTCTTGCATGACTGAAATATCCGTCCGGAGGCCCTGCAAAGATGGCCACCTAGTGGCGCAACTTCCCTAAAAGCACTTTGCCTATGCTCAACAGCCTAACTTTAACCTGTGGTTGGTAATCCAAAATAGTCAAATTTAGCATGGGCTTGTGGTTTAAATGGTACTAGATATAATCCATCTCATCACTGTGTGCCTAAGTCAGTACTGATGCTGCTGTCAAAGTGTCTGTCTCTGCAGTATAACACACTGTTGCTTTAAATAAAAAGGTCCAGGAATGGAGGAAATATATAGATGACCTCACGTCATGCATAATAAATCATCTTTTAGCAGCAGTGGTCATTTAATTTTTGCTAACAGCAGCCACAAAAAAATGCGGAAACCTTTGACCTAGATGATCGATATGCTGATCACGTCCCTTTGCAAAATCTCCAGCACTGTCTGTCTATTATTAGCAGGCCATTGCTGCTCCTTGCGGGTAAAACAGTCAAGTACACATAATCTTAATCTTTATTTGAGAGATCGTCTCTCCTTCAGGTAAAAAGCGGCCAAACACGTAGCTTCAGACACCACTGAGAACAAACGCAGATGACTCCCGGCTATGCACGGACCCCAAGAGCTCAACTCCATTCGTTTCCTGCTTTTATTGGAAGGCTGCTAGACAAGTTTTGAATAGATGTGGAGGTTTTTTCTTTCTTAAAGATAAAAGACAACAAAACCAGACAAAAGCTGCAGAATGTCTGGGCCATCTCCATCAACAACACAAAGTATTCCCTCAGAAGTGCTGGAAAGACGTCCCGCTTCTGTTTGCTTATTCTTTACATGTTTCTTTCTGCTTGTCACTGTGGAGTCAGAGAAGAGCATATGGCTGCATAGAAAAGGAGAAAAGAGTTTTGTAGTCGAATAAAATTGAGGCTTGTGCTGTAGAGGATGTGAGTACGTTCTTATAGTGACTGGGAAGTGGAACATCTGCTATCAGCAGAAACCTGTCAAAAACATGGGTCATACAGTATGTCACCCCAGAACCAGGGGTGTTGGTGGCAAATGGCAGGATACTGTATGTCAGCTACTCTTTTACAGGAGCAGAATTAAGTAGGGGAAGAAGTATTTTTGTAGGATAACCCGGAAGTTAGCAGGGCGCTTGCTTCCTTACTTTTGGATTATTGCAAAAAATCTGTTTTTTTTACCAAAGTTTATGACACGTATAAGAGGGTTTCCACGGGTTCTTGAAATCCTTGAAAGTTTGTGAATCTGAGGGAAAAAATTCAAGGCCCTGGGAAGTTTTTGAAATTATATGTACATAGATACAGGTCATTGAAAGTGCTTGAATCTATTTTATGCAAGAAATATTTTTTTCTGTGTAGTGTAGAATAATATCATAAAAATTCTAGGCTTTTGAAGTACATGTGCTAAACTGTTCGCTTTAAATGCTTATATCTTCTTTATGCAAATGTTGATTCATACCTAAATGCTTTTTTGCATAGTTGTGTTTGACACATGAAAACATCCCAGGTTACTTATGTAACTGTTGTTCCTAGAGAAGGGAACGAGATGCTGCGTCTCCTTTGCTACTGTATACTTTCTGGGTCTCTGTAACGCCGTCTTTGGCAATATTTCAGATAGCGATATACTTCTGCGTCACCCTGTCTTTGTGGTTAAGCCTCACCATTGGTTGAATTTGATATACACATTCAGACACACTTACCCCTGGAGGCGTTCCCAAAGTGTCACCACAGTGATGCAGCGTGAGTTCCCTCAAAAGGGAACTGAAATGTATCTTAAAAGAAAAGGTAACACGGTGTAACCTTGCTCTCACTTGCAATGTGTCCCCACATTTAGTCCTTGAATGTTAGGGTATTGGACCTGAAAACTCCTTGAAAGGTCCTTGAATTTGAAGTTAACTAAGGTGTGGGAACCAGGATATAAGTTTTGTCCAGCAAGTTTATTTTCATAGATGAATTTTGAAGTGTAAATACATTTACTGGAAATATAAAAGCCGAATTTTGACTTCTAAATTCTTAACAGTTGTTGAACAAAACGTAGCCTGGGTGCCAGCCGATCTTAGCCCCGCCCACAACATTTTGAGGATGGAAAGATGGGTCTGGGGTTTCTCCGTTGAGGAGCAACTATGCGAGACCCAAAGCTGGTCGACCAATCAAATTGTCTGTACAGCCTTTATACGATGATGGACAGATGACGTAATCAACCACGTCACCAAAGAGGGCGCGTGTGTTGAATCTATTTACAACGAAATGGCTTCCGCTGTAGAATTCAGATGTGTGGATTCTGACATTGAGTCTGTTCTAAAAGATATCGACAGAGCATTGATTTTAAAAGAGGAACAGAGAAACGCGATCAAGGCATTTGTTGATCGGAAAGATGTTTTGCCGTCCTTGCTACGGGATTCGGCAAAAGTTGATCGCACTTATGGAGGACCAAGTTAAAGCAGCAACTGAAATGGGTATCATGGCGATGCAACTCTGCGTGCACAACAAGATGGATATAATAAGCGGTCGTTGCCAGCTTCTTTTCGGAACCCCGGAATCGTGACTGCTGAATAAGTGGAGGGACATGCTAGGCTCCGATATTTTTCAAGCAAACGTAATGGGTATCGTCGTGGATGAAGTTCACCTAATGTACACATGGTAAGAGATAGTCTTACTGTATGACTTAGTAAATACTTACTTAGTATAAAATACTCGGACTTAGTATAATCACAATGTTAGTGTCATTGTAGCGAAATAACTAGCAGTTCGGTCAGGCTGCAAAAGACGTAGTTTCAACATACGTCACACACTCCGTTGCTCTGATTGGTCATAGGTCTATCCAATTGAGTGCAGAGGCATTTTTCGGTTGAGACACGCCCCATAATCATAGCCCAATGGAGCGGTATCAGACTCAAATTCTGACTAGAATTAAGTATGACAACGTCAGGCTAAACAAAACGTCTAAGTGTCATAAACTTTTGTTCAACACTGGGCTTATGGGTAAAATAATTTTTTTGTCCCGCTAACTTTCGGGTTAGCCTACAAAAAGACATAATTCCTGCAGGCACTCTATTTGAGGGGTTTTAGAATTATAATTAAACATTAAATATAGCAGTATTACCCATCAAAGTCTCTTAAACTATAACCAGTGATGGGAATAACGGCGTTATAAGTAATTGGCGTTAGTAACTGCGTTATTTTTTTCAGTAACGAGTAATCAAATAAATTACTGTTTCCCCCGTTATAACGCCGTTATCGTAACTGACATTAAAATGCTGCGCGTTACTAAAATTGATCTTACTGTAGTGATTTTCAGCCGCATATGCTCACTCTCTCAGCCAAACACTGTTTTTCTCTTGTGTGTGTTGTGAGAAACATAACGAATGATGATTGGCTTAATTTCCATCGGTAGCCAACCAGAGGCAGAGTTCACAAAAAGGCCCGCCCACACGCGCAGTCCAAGTCAGAGGAGCGAGCAGCAGTGTTAAAAAGTCTGAGCAACTTGGTCACTTTGTTGCTAGATTTAGCAACTTTCTATCACTTTAGCGACTTTATAGGACAAATGTAGCTATCTTTTCTGGCGTGGTTGGAGACTTTTGTAGACTGACATGAAAATACGCGTCGTTTTCTCTTCTCAATGAGCAACGGTGCTGCTGCTGACTGTGCCCCATCTCAAAGCACTGACATGCAGCCCGGTCAACGCGCATCAATCACTCCGAAAACACCGGCGACAGGGCGATGGCAAGTACAACAAGCTCAAAGGTAGCGGTCGCAAACACGAAGTATTAAGCACTACTTTTCCATTGTTGAGGTGAAAGGCAAGAATGTTTGAACGGTGTGTAAGTGTGTGTTAGTATATGTTGACATATGCAAAAGGTACAAACCCCAAAATAAACGATGACGTGAGTTATCTCCAACGTAAATCTCTTTTCTTGGACTACAACAAACACACAGATTGTAGGCAACAGTTTACTTCCTGGGATTGGTGATGTAGAGAAGACCGACATTATCATAATTAATCCTGCTTCCGACTCACAGCCTGTAAGTTAACTCCTGTTAGCAACCGAATCAAACATGTTAAGGAGCGTCACATTTCCGGCTGACGTCAGAGGTATTTAGGCCAATCACAATGTACAGAT
This sequence comes from Paramisgurnus dabryanus, assembly GCF_030506205.2. Classification (NCBI taxonomy): domain Eukaryota; kingdom Metazoa; phylum Chordata; class Actinopteri; order Cypriniformes; family Cobitidae; genus Paramisgurnus; species Paramisgurnus dabryanus. The sequence continues at coordinate 30,878,445 of NC_133339.1, forward strand.
TGACTGGCCAATCAGGGACACAGAGCTTTTCAAATCTATGATTTCAGAAAAAGAGTGAAATCAGGAGCTACAAAAATGTACGGTATTTGGAAAATAATGTGTTTTTTAACCATAAATCATGCAAACACATTTTATTACACCAAATACACAAAATAACATTGTTTTTAGTAATGAAATAGGTGCTCTTTAAACATTATGGTTTTACAGTATGTTTTCTCTATAACACAGATTAAAAATCTTCCTACCTAATGAGAATCAAATGAGAATAATAGGAAAATGAATAAATAAAACACTTTGATGCATAATATAAATAAGAAATTGTAGTGGAAATAATGTGATTCTTATAAAAAAAATTGTATGTTCTTGAAATACATTTTGAGGTGGGATTTATTTTTCTATTTTGGGATTAAATACCACTTGGACACATTTTTTTGAGGTTTATCGATTGACCCCTTCATCTACCCAGCATGCTGTCTGTTGACCCATTTAGTTTGAGTTTAGGACAAAGGAAATCTTTTGGTATTGGGAGGACAAGAAGTCTAGAATATAAAGTGGAAAGGGAGATGTGAGAGCAGGTATCTCCAAAGGGACCTGTGCACTAATACATTCATGCTAATGTGAGCATTAAATAATGAATCAGCCTTCTGCGTTCAGAATCTGAATGTTGGACCTGTTTGACTGGCTTCATGAAAATGCAGCATGCTGCTGGGTTAAGCCTGATAAACAAAAGACTCCGTTTTACATTCCTACAGTATGCCTCTATATTTTCCCATTAGGTAATTTCTGTTATGCTTTTGGAGTAATGTCTCTTATAAATATGCACATTCCTGTATTATACATTTTAAAGTTTATAAAATGAATAATTGAGACTTTCAGACATATGCCAGATAATTTGCTCCTGTCAGGCACAGGCACTCAAACTTTATAATTACAACCTAAGTATTTAAACAATGGCAAGAAAATTATCAGGATGGAAGGTAACAGGGTGGAAATAAAGCGCTATAGGTAACCCCTTTTTGAATTAGTTTACATGAGGGTGTAAGTTTGAAAGTAGCTGTGTTGTCTTTTTACCAACTTTTGTAATTTTGATGATATAGTACTTTCTGTAAGTTTATTTAACAAGATGTATTAGAGTGACAGTTGAGAAAATATCACAAATGTCATAAAATAATGTGTAAAACTGCATCATGGTCATGCTTTTATTATCTTGTCACTTCATTTATTAGATGTCATTAGACAACTGCAGTAGCTTTGTTATAACTTGAAATGTATAATTTTTTTCATAAGAAAAGTTAATTTTTTTTCCTTAAGTTCACTAAATGGTGATGATATTAAAACAACCGGAAATATATATACATATATATATATATATATATATATATATATATAATTTTGATATCTAATAATATGTAATAATTGTAATATTTTAATCCAGCATATAAAGTTGTTCAGTATATGATGGAGACTGAATGACAGAAATTACCTTTTTTTTTTCTTTGAATTTATCGTGATTTTTGGTTTTTGTATGGCTAACCCTCAAACCTTCTGCTTTCGGTCTTTCTCAGCTTGTTTCATCTTTCTTTTTTTTCCATCTCTGTCTTCTCACGTTGTCTGCAGAGCTCTTTGTCTTGATGAGTTCTCCCTCCCTCTCTCTTCATAAGTTCTCCTATAAATGCTTGCCAAACTTCTCTGATAGTTTAATTCTGCAGTGCAGCGACTTTGTGAGATTCTGAAGGCCTCTGCCCCCAACAATCTCCTAAAATAGAGCAGGAATGCTAAATGAATCCTTGACATTTAAGACAGATTGGAAAATCCTGTACGTTTGGACAAGCGCTGCTTCAGAGCAGCTTTGGGTGCTGCTGGGAAGGCTACAATGGCGCCATGCAATATAAATGAGGTATTTCCCTTAACCAAACGGCGCAATCGTTCATCCAGCACCGTAATTGAATGACTCATTTAGTCTGGCCTTGTGACTTTCAGAGGACGGATGGATAAATTGAACCCGTCGTAATCAAAATGTTGATGCTTCGTTCTGCCATAAACAAAACAAAATTCTTCTCTTGCTTGTGAGCCTGGGTTTTTTGTTTGGGGGAAATAGGCTTTATTCTCAGGTTGAGGGAATATTTAAGAATATTTGACAACAAATAAAATACATTGTAAAGTAAAATTAATTAACAAATGAATTAGCCAAATGCTTATTACAGTAGATAAAATGCATTTTGTGTCGTCTACCCATTTATCAAAGTACCATGGTATTACCAATAATAGCATAATTCTGTTAGTAGATTGGTAAGGGAATGTATGGGCAGCTTTTGAGACACAACATAAGAGGATAATTGAGTAGTTAAAATGTTGGATGAATTGTGTATGAATTGTGAACGAGTGTAAACCCTGTCAGATGGCTTTGAAGGACTAGTTTAATGATCCAGACAGAAGACAGAGGTAGGTAGACGATGTGTGCCACAGGAAGCTCTCGTGCAGCATTGCTACCAGCAGATTTGTGCAGCTGTGGTGCTCTGAGTGCTAATTGAAGAGTATTATCAGTGTTGATGGAGTGTACAGCTCTGATATGAGAGGATTAAAGTGGGCTGCTGTGGTTCTTTGATATGGAACACAGCCCAGCACACCGCTGAGAGCGGCTTGGGATGCAAGCTTGATATCGACTGATATGCCACAAGGCCAATCTAGAGCTCTCTCTCTCTCTCTCTCTCTCTCTCGTCCTCTTTCTTTGCATATGTTGCATTTGTGTAAGCTATTGCCACTGTATGCACTAACAGTACAATGAATATCTCAAGCCATCTGAATTTAGTAGATGCCTCTGTACATGCCCCGTTAAATAAGACACATTTAAAACTTGTTGGAATTTAATAAGATAAAAAGAAAAAAAACAGATCTGCAATTTAATTTCCACATTTAAAGAGGGTGTACATCACAAGCATTAAGTTAGTGAAAACTGAATGGATGTTTAACATTATCCATAACCCAGATAACTTTTCATGAGCCAGACCATCATTAAAATTTTCCGCACAGAATCATCCAATCATCCATAAAGTCTTCATAAAGTTTTCAACGTTTTTTGTAAATTAAACATTTTGGGTAATTTTATCCAGTTTTTACCTATAAATAAGACTAATGATCTCACATAGAAATGATCTATGTTTCTAATAAAAAAATTTCACATTTATTCGTTTAGCGCTTTTTTATAAATTTCCGTTGCTTCAAAGCACGTTTACAAGAAAGACGAAAAAAAACATAGAAAAATTGGGAAATTTTTGTATATAATATAGAATATATATATAACAAATGTATAGTATTACTCCAAATTGTATCGTCCTTATAAATAGAATATAATCTTATAAAAATGGTATATAATTGAGTATCAAACAAGTAGTCAATGAATATGATAAATAACAAGCATCTTATTAAACTAAACATGCCTTTACATCTGAAATAGAAATTACCCTAAGGGTGTGTACACACCAAAGCTTTTAAACGCGGCTAACAACGCCTGGCAGATGCCGACTGGCAGCTTTTTTCAGCTGACTGAGCGCTTTGGTTGCCGTGATAATTCTGCTTTGTTTATCAGTCGTTGTACGATGCACCGGTTGGTTGTTGTGATATGTGTCCAGCCCCTCCGTCACTGTGATTGGATGGCCATGTGAGAATTAACGTTGACGAGCTGAGCTTTTCACCCATAGTTGAATATTTTTCAATTCCCGGAGCTCAGCGCTAAGCACGGAAAAAAAGCAGAACGCCAACTTTCAGCATTAAAAAAACCACAAGCTGCTGGCTTTTTTGAAAAACACTGTGCTTCCATTAGAAAAAAACATATGCCGGCCATCGGCGTAAAAGTTTTGGTGTGCACACCCAGTAAAAGAAGAGTTTGAAAATACATAAGGAATTTAAGTAGCACTACAATAAGGTTGTATTAGTAAACATTAGAAAATGCAGTAACTAGCATTAAAAAACAATGAACAATATAAGTTTTCAACATGTATTAATTCTTGCTAATGTTAGTAAATGTCAGTAGAGTTATACATATTGGTTCATGGTGCATTAATTAATGCTAACCTTAATTTTATAAATGTAGAAATAAACATGAAATAAATGCTGTAGAAGTATTGTTCATTGTTAGTTAGCTAATGCATTAACCAATTGCTAACAAATAAAGTGTTATAATATTCATCAAAATATATTTTTCCAAAAACATGAAAAGGACTCACAGATTATACATAACCCATGCTAAAATATTCCTTCTTCTTTACTCATTCAAATATAAATCTTTATTTTTGCAAGTGAACTGGTGGTAAATACCATCTTAGGCTAATGTAACAGGACAGTGATGAGGAGAAAATTCCCATAGCTTCTGTAGCTGTCATTCCTTCATGTGACCAACTGCGTTATCATCACTAACTCGAAGTTAAAGTTTAAGAGCATCTATGCTAAATTCTCTGAAGAGCACTTCTGTGTGGTGAGCTGGAGAGGGTCAGGAGGGACAGATAAAGCGATTGACTTGACTCTGAGACTGCAGGTCACTTGTGTTTTTTGGCTCGAGTCAGCCTCTGGAGTCTCTCCTGAATTGCGCTGTCAGATTATGCTGTGGCTCTGTCGTTCAGAGCAGGGCGGCTGTGAAATATCAGCGCTCATGCAGAAATAGAGAGTGGATAGATGTATAAAGTAGAGGGTTGGAAATACAGCCATAATAGTTGATAGCAATGTGGTTCCAAACACAAGCAATATATGCATAAATAACATTATGCATTTTGTCATACAACACACAAACTAGTCAATTTTTTTGCACTTGGATGGATGGAGAAAGAGAGCCAGCCATCTCAGTAGCAGCATTTTTCTGCTCCCACATAGCGAGCAAGCATGTGCTCACCCCATGTATACTTGAATGATGACAACAATACAAAGCTTCAAAAGGCAGTGGGACATGCAACTTTTAGCAAGCACAGGGACTGCATGTAAGACATGGTGGGTACTGAGGGGTCAGACATTGACCTAACCCAGCTCATTTGAGCCTGGTCCAACTGAAGGTTAAGGTACTACCAGCTGGCAGTGACCTCCACCCTAAACCTTTCCAGCACCACCTACAGTATGCTTCACAACAAGCCTGGAAAGACTTTCTCGGCTACCATCAATTTTTCATTCGCACTGAGGCGCTGGAGAAAAAGCGTTGAGTTGTTGAGCTTTTCCCCTCACCTAATCTCTCCCACACACGCTAAAGTCACTCACTGGAATAAAATAGCCAAACGATTTTGTTGTATTCAACATAGCGTGTTCTACCAGGGAATACAACACCTGTCAGTTAAAGGGATAAGGTGAGAGAAATGTTAGCAGTAGACGCTGCCTAGAAATAACAAAGTAAAAAATGTTTGACCTAAAACAAAGTAATTCATTTTCTTGACAAATTCCTTCGGTCATAGTTTTACCCCTTTACAGCTGCACTGTTTAATTTAAGCCTATAATATAATTTTAAACCAATACTGATGTGTCCAGCTGTATTTTAACGTACATATTAGGGCTATCATCATTACATAGTCATTTAAAATATATATTAATTATAAGCATCAGTTTCCTGATCACCCTGTCAGGATTTATTTGCTATAACATCCCGGCTGGCTGTAAATTATGCCGCCTAATACGCCTTATACGTGGCTATTTGCCACACAAGTAAATATATACACACAAAATGTGGATTTGGTGCTTTTTATTAGCTCATTGGTACACGGGGATGTCCCATTTCCTTATGGCTTTAAGCCAAGACAAAAATGCATTTGGGATAGTTATTTGTAAAAAAAAATCTCATATGTTATTTATTATATTGAATGCATGTGTAAGTATTAGGGCTGTATTAATTTTTCGATTAATCTGTTTTTTTTACGTGGTCGATTCAGAATCGATTCTCATATTTTTTCTGTAAACATTGAACGTAAGATTATTGTTAATCAAATTACTAGTCTTCTTCACTAGATGTCACCCTCTTTTTTGTCCTGCGCAATGTTACCAAGGAGCCTGTCAGTCTTTCATTCAGTGCTAAAAATGGCGGTTTTAGGTGCTTCATCGACATTGATGCCACCTTCACATAAAAAGTAAGAGGTATGGAAGCATTTTAGATTTCGCAAGCAAGACGACAACGATAGTGTTGTGGCTTTTAATATCTTTTTATTTATTACCCACTTGTAAACTTCTGTTCACTGTTATTTTTTATTAATATAGTATTTGTATTAAATCTATATTCATTGAGTTGAATCGAGAATCGAGTATAAAAACTGACCCGAGAACCCGAATGAAAAATTGAATCGAGAATCGAAATCGAATCGATTTGATAGCTTGTGAATCGAAATTGAATCAATCTAGTAAGTATTAAACTGCACCCGTCCAGATGACCCGGATGATTGTGCATTAAGCTTTGTTTATACTCGACGCTTCCGCATGAGAGCGTTGGTGCGCATGGCAAAAATGACTTCAACGTCGAGTGGGCGGTCGTGCGCGAGTGTGCACAGCAAATTTTGTAATGTGACGTATCTCTTTGATCAATCCATGAACAACAATGCATATACTATTTATCTGTCACTCTTAAAGTAAAGAAACCTTACCATTTAAAACACAAATTCTTCACATATGATTGAGAATGATTGGCTTATATTTATAGTAAATGCACCACTGGATAAAATACAAACCTTGAGATTTCTGTTTGTTTAGTAAAACTTAAATTAATTTATAATGTTTAATGAAGACATATTGACATTTTATTCATGTTCTCATATTTATATATCAAGCTCTGCTGTAACAAGCACCAGGGTTGTTTCAGCGAACAACGACTTCTATCCTCTTCTTTGATTGCTCGTTTCGACCCCTGTCATTTTAAAGAATAGTGCAACAGCGAGTGCGTCAACTATAAACGCCTTGTCCGTTTGTTGGAAGTATAGGTCTCTGCAGAACAAAAAAGGGGTGTTACCCAATTTTAGGGCGTTTCCAAACTGGGATTAGGCGTTTTTAACCATACAATCAAAAAAGTATGGAAGCCCAGAAAAGCCATACATCATTATTTTTTAACACATATTTCAGTTTGAAAACACCCAAAAAAATATTTACGCAGAGACCTGCTTCTCAAAAATTCATTTGGGAATCTCCCACTCAATTTGAGCCAATCAGAAAAAGAGGTGGAAAAACACTTATTTCAGTTTGAAAACGGACCAAAATTAGGAAACGCCTCTTTATGTTCTGCAGAGACCCCAGTTTTTTGCGGACCAAAGCGTGAGTATAAACAAAGCTTTACTAGTTTTGAGCATTCAATCAGAATCAAGCATTTCAGAGTGCCATGTTATAAAAAGATTAAATAATGTTGAGTTATGAGTAGTTGGTATACAACTGTACATGTACAGTAAATTGCTTGATTTTTGTGTGGATTGCTGAGTTATAGTGTTGCTGTAGCTCAGTTGGTAAAACATTGCGTTGGCAGTGCAAAAAGTCATTTTGGTTTAATTGCCAGGAAACACACATACTGAAAAGTATGCCAAATGCATAAATGTGAATTTATGTAAAAGATAAACTTATATTAAGTAATATAAAAAACAAATATTAATCTTAAATATATTTTTGTAATGTGTATTGAGTGCTTTTTTATGTGCCACGTTTTTTATAAAAAAAAATTCAGCAAATATTGATATGCGATTACTGACATTAAATAATCAGCATTTGCAATTCTATCTCATGGCAATTCGTACGCATTTTATGAGGTGGCTAATTTGTATTAATTTGTACGACCACATTTGTACATTATTGTGCAATTTACCTTTGCCCCTTTGACATTGATGTTAGGGCTGGGATTTCGGTATAGTTTTTGTTTACGAACAGTCTGGCATTTGTAATGAGTTAAGGTCCACTGACTGCTGCATTGTTTTGTCCATGCTGTATTGTTTTAGCTGATGACCAAACACCCAGGCAAGCGTCTGGGCTGCGGTCCTGAGGGAGAGAGAGACATCAGGGAGCATGCCTTTTTTCGTTACATGGACTGGGAGAAGCTGGAGAACAAAGAAGTTCAGCCACCATTCAAACCAAAATCTGTAAGTCCCAGCCAGTCACCTCTAACACGCACACAAGTTCTCACTTACACACATGAACTCCTTTTGTGTTGATATAATCCAAAACACAGGTAAGTGTGCATAACTTTGTATCTTTTTTTACCCTAATACTTACTTTTACAACCCATTACAGCTCGGACTCACACCGGCCGACTCTGTGACGTGTAGTTTTCCAAGCTAGTGTCAAAGTAGTCAAATTTTGCTCTGCTGTAGCACTCAGATGGCAAGCCGAGCTTTCAAGTTTGCTAGCTTTGAGGGCAGTGAGGAGCACTAGGGTGTAATGAGAAGCCTGTATGCTCTCCATCTCGCTATCGTCTCAAACTCTCGGCGAGAGGCACTGTAGCATCTTAGCTTCATTAGCGCTGTGCGCTCCAAAGCTCCAAAGCTGAGCGGTGTTTGTCAGCCTCAGTCAGATCCTTAATGAGTACAGCTTCTCCTGCATCTGTGTGCATGCGTGCGTGTATGTGTGTGTGAGCTGTCAGATCAAGCAGGCATCGCCCAGGCGGTGGTAGAGAGCAACCCTGCACAGCGCTGATACCGTTCCTGCACATCAGCCCATCTGACCTCGTGTTCAGATCGCCCTGTTAAACAGGATTGTATTCCTACAGTTCCTCTCCAT